>NC_081183.1:146787623-147006755 GCF_029867415.1 Vicia villosa
ATTGCTCGATCATAATCAGTCTACAATTATATATTTGACACGTTAGTTGAACTGTTTTGTTTATTGTTACAGTTTTCTAGATGCGAAAGAGGGTCGCTACACCCCAAAAATGTCACCAAAGATACCAAGGGAAAAATGGCGTAAAGGGTCCCAGGTTACTTTTCTTATTTTGATTTCTTCTTAACGAACCTCATTGTTGTTTATTCCACTATCCTTTCTCTTGGCACTTTTTTGTCTACAGTCATGCTTTTTTATTTGTTATACAAATGCAACATTGTCTAGGTGTAATTCAAAGTATTAAAGAGCTATCACAATAATGGCAGCATTTTGAGTCATGGTCAAATACAGCTGATGTAGTCTCAGTTGTGGTCGCATTGAACTTCCAGTCACATAATAGAACCATTACACCATGGCCCAGATCGAGGTTGCGATCGTCTCTATAAAAGTAGCTTCTGTTTTTGTTCACACACAAATTTAGTTGATACTAGCTGATGAAGAAGCATCAATTTGGCTTGTTGAAGGATTGATAGAATATAAGGGGATATTTGCCAAACTATAGAAAGTAGAAACTGGATGTACAGATATATGTAGCCAATTATAGAATGAAGCATTTGGATTTTGGATAGTACAATGTGGTAGAGATGTGAATGTTATGAGGGATGTATGGTTGTACAAGACAAGATAGGATTAGAAACACAATCATGTAGAGTGAAGAAAGACCATTTAGAGAGATTTAGGGGTAATTGAATCTAATATTCGATAGGGCTTTATGACTTCAATTGAGGATTGATCCATGATTTAGACCCACCTGGCTGGGAAAAGTTAGGTGGTGATTGTTGTTATTTGGTGGCTTTAAGAACTAGTTCTTATATAAATCCATTTTAAACTTAAAATTAGTTCACGTAAAAATAATATATAAAGTTGGTTAAGGTTTCCCTTTTTTTTTCTGCTATACTCTTGTATTTATTTTGCAATCTTTTTTTGATTTACTTGGGGAACAAATAGTTTATTATTGTCACATTACTACAAACTAAAGCCAGTGTTGCTTCACAGAACTGACATTGATTACATGGTAAGTTGGTAACTGTTTAGTGCTTACTGATAAAATAATAGTGCTCCACTTGCCATGTTTTGTGGGTAAATTCTAATATGGAGCAGTAGTTGTTACACTGGGATTGTTGGATGAAATCTTCAACCTTTTTTTTTTCCTAAAAATTATGTCCTAATTTGAATTTATCCTGTTTTTCCAGTGGGTCACCTTAGTTCGTAACCATGCAGAAGTGATTGTTGACGATGAAGTTATCTTCTCTGTCTTTAAAAGATACTGTAAGGTATATGTGCGCTATCATTAGTTAGTTTAACTACAAAACTACATTGATACATTATTCTTGTATTCATTTATTAAAGTTGGTTGATACTACATCAAAATCATCAAAAAGAATTCAAAACTAAACTCTTTAGCATACATTACTATACTAGACTGGACTAACTGCAAGTTTGTAATGTGCTGATACTATTGAAAAACCTATCTAATGTTTTTCTTGCTTGGCAGAGGCGTCCACCAATTGATATCAGAAAGGGAAAGCTGAATCTTGTAAGTGGTCTAGTTTTCGTTTTTTCGTTTTCTTACATTCTTCGCTTTTAATAGGGAGATATTAGTTGAAAGGTAGATGCTTTGAAAAAATGTTTGATTATGCGGGAAGTTCCAAATAATTGTATCTGACTAATAGCAAATTTAGACCCTGTTTTTTTGTGAAAACATTTTGTTTTCATTTTCTAAAATATGTATTCAATTTATCCACATGTGAAATTTGACACAAAAATTCGATGTTTTGACAAGTGATCTGATGTGGAAGGTGATATGGCAATTTGAAAATTTACATGATGACATAACAAGTGATGTGATGATATTTTTGCTCAATTTGACTGATTTCCTAACAATCTATATTACATGTTTTTCGCCTGTTTTGACCCATTTTTGTTTTAAACGCTCGTGACAATTCTACACATTATCATATCACTTGACACAACAAAACTAGATCATAAGTTGCTGTGTTCACTCGTGTAGAATATGTCTTATATGAGTGGCGAAGTTCTGAAAGTTGAACTGACAGTCTATGGACTGGTCCGGTTAAACTCTCAGAACTCCAATACCAAAAACCATCTTTGAAGTTGGTAAACAAGGAAAACCACCCTTAATCAGTTTAACTTTTTTTTTTTTTGGTTAAGTAGCCTAGTGGCTGGAGTTCACCTTATTAAAGATGAACAAGTGGAATGTCGCGGGTTCAAACTCGCGCTCCTGTACGTGATGTCCCTACACAGCTACCAACTGAACTGCCTTTGTCTGGTTTTCAAAACATTGATAAGCCATGGGAACCACCCATAATTAATTTAACTTGTTTGGTTTTCAAAACATTGATAAGTCATGGGATGATATGTCTCTAATTTACTAGTTTGTGAATTTCTTTTGATGAAAAACTGTTTCAAAACAAATTGAGAAAATTAATTATCAGCAATAGGAGTATTTGTATTCCCATTTTCCCTTTTGTAGCATAATTCGAGTTGGTAATTATTGTCAAAGATCTAGAGGAGACTGAGATTGGACATTTGATGAGTGAAGCATTATGGCTAAAAGTGAGTTGCTTTTTTTTTACATCTATTGAGAGTATGTTCAGGGGGGGTTACTTTTCACACCCACAAATCGAACTTCAAATGGATCTTTTCTTAGTTGTCAACGTCAACAATATACTCCCCTCCCCTCTATTGAGTATGATGAAACCATAATATTTATAGTACTGATGATGCTGTGATGCTACTCATTAACTATTTTACGATATAATTTGTTTATTTTCATATTTATTACTATTTGCTATGGATGTGGTTTAATGATAATCATTTGATATGGTTTTGGTGTAAGTGCAGAAACTTCAGAAGCAGCACAACTGTATTCCAGATGAGCACTATGTGCAGACATTGCTTGCAGTAAGTATTGATATATTTTTTCTCATTATCTACATTTGTTGGTTAGCGGATGTGTTCTTCAATCCTATATTATTGTTTTTGCTTTATTCCCAAATGACCTTAGTGAAATAATATGCAATAACTCTTAAAGGGTTAGTTTGCTCTACTATTGATTATAATACTATAAATCTTATTATATATTTCTGTTTTTGTGCTATTTTGCTAGCTGCACGGCCTTGAAGGTGAACTTGAACGCAGAACAGTGACCTATACTTTGTGGAACCAATCGGCAACAAAAACAGATAATAAAGGCTGGCATCCTATTACCTTCAGCTATGCAAATGCTGGTCCTCGAAAGATAAAGGAAATAAAGGTTATCTTCTGGTTTCTCATACATCAGCAAAACAATTTTCTAATGTTTGTTGAAGTGATTACATGTTTTTGTGCAACTATTTTCTTTTCCTCATGTTTTTTTAATTTAAAACAGGACATCAGCCATGTTTATTACGAGACAGAGTACCGGACAGAATGGTGTCACAGCAATTCAACCTCTGTTCCATGTTTTTTGTTTGCTAGGAAATTCTCTCGGGGAGCAGCTATGCGCTTGTTGAGTGAAGGAGTTATCGACCACTTTGAACTTTCTGCATTACTAGGCAATGGCCTTTAAGACATGAGACTTGTGCTTCTGTCCAAACCACTCTTTAGCCGTAAACTGATATCTTACTGACTTACTTAGAGACATATACTTCCAAAGTTCCAACATCAAATGGAATCACTTCATGTTATACACAGCATACTCGACACAAATTTTGAAGGCAAGTTTGTAGCTTTGGTTGAAATACTAAAGCTGTGTAACAAGCTGATAGGACCATTTTATATATAGCTCAGTTAGAGGTTTTGTACATGAAACCATAATTGTAACAGTGATCAGTCACACAGCGGGATGCTATTAGTAAAAAGATAAGCATTTGTTAGAATATCTGGAAATTTTATATTTTAATGATGCGATTCTCATTGCTGGACTGATAAAGAGATTCCCTCCTTCCTTACAACAAGCACTGGTATAGTTTGTTATATACTGTCAGTTCTCAAATGAATTATAATCAATGGCTATAGGAATGCAAGATAAGGTTCATGAGCATGACTAAAGCTATACTAACCAAATTTATAAATCCACTGCTCATTATAATAAAGTGAATTGCAAGAAATTCAATGACTCAATGGATGATAAAAATCTTCAATGAAACCAAAAAAGAATCTTATGTATTTATTTCTCATTAAACAATATATAAAGTGCCGCAAAATAAAAAATCAATGAATGTAAGAAATAATCAAGTACTGAGAAACAAGTGAGATGATAACATGTACTCAACATTTAAAACTGAGCTTTCTTTGCAGAAGGTTTCCATCCTCTTTGGCGAGCTCTAAGTTCCCATAAAGCAGTTTCTTTCATCTGATTTTCAAGTGTCATTTCAGCTCTTTCCCTAGCTTCCTCACATGTTTCCATTCCTGAATTGCATTTATCAGCTTCCTTTTGATACTGTGAAGCTACTTTCTTAGACTCTAACAGTAATATATCAGCATATCTTTGTTTTTCTTCAGCTTCTGCTTCTTTTTGCTTTAACTCTTCAGACAAAAGACCAGTGAAACTCTTCCCTGCTTCTTCACTCACCTCTGGATCCTGCCTCATGCAATCTATATAATATAATAATTAAACATCATTTTAAATTTTCCATAGATTAATAATGGTAATCATTACCTCGTACCTATTGCTTTTTTCTAGTGTAACATGGGAAAGAGAACTAACCTAAAATAGAATTGTTGCTCAGTCCTGCAGCATAAAACCAACAGAGACAGCAAAACGACAATTAATGTTAGACCAACCATGATCAGTGTCTATGTCTATGTTAAGAATAAAAAAACATAAGTTAAGAAACAAAACACAATCTTTGTCCTTTTTAAAAACATATAAAAAAAAAAAGTAGAAAATTGAGAGGAGAATGAGAATGAAACCTTCTGGGATGGAAAGAAGGGATTGAAGAGAACAATCACAATGACAAGGAGGACAAGAAGAAGAAGAAGAATCAGAACTGAAGGTGTCGTGGAGTGTCCATAACAAAGGTGGTCCTGCAAGATAACACGTTAGACAGATTCCCATAATCAAAAACAACACTTTGAATGCCCTTTGCTGCCTCCTATTCATCTTGATTTGGCAGCAAATTATTGGGGAAATTAACAAGATCTTGATGATTTTGGGTTCGTTATGGTAATTCAGTTTCAAGATTTGCGTATCTCTCTCACTCTCATCTTTCACTCACATGCATGCCTACGTGTGTCTCTCTTCTTAATTATTACTCTTCTCTATTGTTATTTGTTGTTTTGGTCATTCTCTTGTTAATTAAATAATTAATTAACTAATTTTATCTTGTTAAGCTCACTCAAATTAATTGTGGTACTAAAGAAACTATGTATGTTCATTGCTTGTTAATTTTTATATAAACATAAAACTTGAAATAAAAATATTTCCTTTTAAATAATAAAAGTAATTTCAATAGTTATAGATAGATATCAGACAAATAAATTATACATTTGAAATATACGACTTATAAATATTTTAAAATTAGTCAACACGAACTTATTTTAAATTATCACTTAACATTTTTCATGTTTGATGTTGATTGATAAATTTTAGATATTAGTTAACACTTAACAATATATTCTAATGTTATTTTATATTTATCGCTTTGTTCAATTTCTAATTTTATCAGAACACTAAATTTATTTAGCTAGTTTATCTACTAACCTCTAATTTTTATCCATAAATTAAAAATAAAATGTAGACCAAAATAATCATAGGCTAAACATCAAGGAAGATTTAAAATTAAATGATTTATTAATAAGTATGATTCATAATAACTTTTCATCACAAATGTTATAATGATGGGTGTTTTTGCTTTCAAAGTTAATGTCCACTTCCTCCATTTTGTTCATTTCCTTTCTCAAAATTTTCATGGTATCCAATATTTCAAGAAACTGAGGGTGTGAGTTATGATCTGTGAAAAATGTAGTGATGATCCCATGTATGTCAATAAAGCTCCAGCCAGGAATTTTTCTTAAGCCAAGAGATCTCATATGAGTCCAAACCTCACCTACACCTTCCCACTTGTTAGTTGCAGCATAGCACTGTGCTAGTTGTACATAATTTCCAGCACTCATTGGTCTCAGCTTGAGAATATCATTGGCAATTGTATCACCAAGTTCATTATTACCATTTGCTCGACAAGCGTCGAGGATTATTCCCAACACATCAAGTCCAGGAATAGAGCATGTTTTCGTGTACAAGTTATATGCCTCTTCTACCTTTCCAGCACGGCAGAGGAGATCTACCACACAAGCATGATGTTCGAGATTTGGTGCAATCCCAAAATCTCTAGTCATAGATTCATATATGTTCAAGCCTTGATCGATAAGTCCATTATGACTACATGAAGATAAAACTGAGAGGAAAATCACATGGTTCGGTTTAATCCTACTTTCTAGAAACTTTGAGTATAAGCGTAATGCAGTTTCCCCTTTACCGTGATAGCCATATCCTGAAATTATGGCACTCCATGAGACCAAATCATGATTTTGCATTTGGTTAAAACACCTTTGAGCAGTGTCCAAATCACCACATTTACAGTACATGTCTACCAAAGAAGTATCAACCAAGATGCAAGGCCTGAGACCATTTCTTATTACAAACCCGTGGATCCATTTTCCGGGGTGTAGTTGCCCCGTGGATGCACACCCTTGAAGAAGGGAAACAATGGTTATCGAATCAGGTGTTTGACGACTAGACCTCATTTCATTAAAAAGAGAAAACCCCTTATAGACATTGCCATTTTGAGCATATCCCGCAACTATGGCATTCCATGAAACTAAATCCCTTTTGCTCATCTTATCGAATACAATAGAACTCTGATCCAAGTGGCCACATTTTGCATACATGGTAATAAGAGAGTTATGAGCAGCAGTGTCCAATGACAATTCTTGCCTTAATATGTAACCATGAATAGATGTACCAATATTATAAGAACCCATTTGAGCGCAAGCTGTAATCACACTGGCCATAGTCTCAGTAGATGGCTTCATCCCGAATTTCAACATCTGATTGAAAACTGCAAGTGCTTTATCTGCTTTCTCATTCTGCACAAGGCCTGAGATCATTGCTGTCCACAAAACCACATCCTTATCTAAACTCCTCTCAAACATTCTAAATGCAACATCAATGTTTCCACCTTTTAAGTACATTACAATCAATGAAGTTTCAACATGTGCATCTAAGTCAAAACCAGCTCTTAAAATCTGGCCATGAACTAACTTTCCTAATCTCATATCACCTCTCGACGCAGCCACAGACAACACAGACCCAAAAGTCTGTAAACCAGGTTCAAAACCATGAACCTTCATTGTCTTGAGATGTAACAAAATTTCACTTAAATCCCCAATATGAGCATAGGCAGATAACAAAGAATTCCATGAAACAAGATCTCTTTGATCCATAACATCAAACAATTTCCTACAATCCCCAATGCTTCCACATTTCGCATACACATTCAGCATAGAATTCGATAAATTCAAATCTGACATAAACCCATAACAAGTTGCACAAGCATGTAAACACTGCACATAAAAAAGCTCCGAAACTCCAAACAACAAGCTCAACAAGGTAACACTACTAGGTTGTATTCCTTGGTAACGCATTTGGTGAAACAAAGAAAAGGCCTCATGAACATCACCCATACGAGAATAACACCCAATAACAGTAGTCCAAGGTACAACATTTTTCTCAGGCATAAAGTCAAACACTTTGCGGGCAACTTGAGAAAACCCGAATTTAACATAGAAATTAATCAAAGAAGAGGCAATGTAGGAATCCGTGGATAACCCATTAACGATGATGCGTTGATGGAGTGAAATGCCAGGGAGAAAGAGGTTAAGAGAGGAGCATGCTTTGAGAAGACTGGGGAAGGTATATGCATCAGAAGGGACGTGTGCATTGAGCATGGATGCGTAGGTGATGAGAACTTGGCGGTGAGAGCCTTGGGTTGAATGGCGGTTGATGATTGCATTGTATGAATGGGTGGTGGCTGAAGGTGGAGCTGAGGAAGAAGGGTGTGGTTGTGATATTATCAACCGTTTTTGGCCTCTGAGACTCAGCAGTGAGTGCGGTTTTGGCTTGGATGAGAACATGGTCTTCCTTGTGAAGTTGCTGAGCTCGAATATGAAAGACAGGTTTATTGAGATTTATTAGAAAAGTTTTTATGTTTTTTAATGTTGTCTGATATATTGTCATGGTTGTTGTCTTTTTGTTCCATTTCCAGTTAGTCTCAGGTTTGACACAATGGTCTTGTTTCTGAGTTTTGATTGCAGCGACTTTGTTGGGAGTGGTGGCCTGTCCTCTAGATCTTCTGGTTGAAATATACATGAACATTTTAGATGTTGAAAATAAATTATGTTTGAGAGTTCTTGTCAAATAATTCAGTTTTTTTTCTCTCAATAACATGAGTATTCAGTTTTAGGGACATTTATCCAATAAGAAATTCTTTCAGTTTTTCATTTTAAACTCAGTTCCTTTCAAAAGAGAGATTAAAACATAAATATTGTCCTAAGACCATGAACATTCACATTGGTTGTGCATAAGATGATAGCAAACTTAGCTATAATGATGATACAAGGTTATCACTTTTCAAGATTATCACATTTCTCTAATAAAAAATAGTCTACCTTAGTACTGGTTCAGAAAGAAAAAAAAAGTTGAATTTTACATTTTACAATCAACAGTACATATAGTCTTTGGCCTTGAAGGTTATTTTGAAGACACAACTCACTCGGAGCTTGTAGACTGCTACAATCAAGCTCATGAGTATATTTATTTCCTGCGAAAATAATTTGTTCTGCTGCTCTTCAACTTTGACATGTGAATCTAGATGCACAACAATATCACTCCAAATAAGACAGCAAAAGGAGGACATCTACTTCTCTCTTTTATGTGGATACTCTCTGGGCCCAAATATGGCCGTTCCAACCCTAACAGTTGTACTTCCCATCTCAATCTATAAGAAAAAGATTTAACTAGTTAAAGATATGGTATGACAACATTATTAACAGCTTGATCAAAGAAAATAATTCCTTACAGCTTGTTCAAAGTCTGCAGTCATACCCATTGATAGCTCACATTGCGCTTCTGGTATTCCAATTGCCTCACATACTTCAGTTCTACATTTGGATAATGTCTAGAAAGTACAAAATAAAATTTAGTTTGGAGTATTACCAAGACTATAGGCATTACCAAAAATACCAAAGAATCATGTCAAAATCCATGGTTGAAACCTTAAAATTTTCCGGGGTGGATGAATAATCCAGCATGCCAATTGTCATTAGGCCACAGAATTCAAGGTTTGGACAATTTGCAACAATATGTTTTACAAGGTCTAGACACAGTGCTGGTTCAACACCAAATTTAGCTGCAAGAAATGTCGGTAAAAGGTCATTTTTAGATCAGGAATAAACTGAAAACACTGGCAAGAACATTTTATCATAGGACAGCTAAATGAATAACAATTATATACAGCACATTTTCTAAACCTGCAAGCTCTTAAATCACGCAGTTCATTATAATAAATACAGGGTGCATATTCACACTACCTATGAATCTATAATGTTGGAATCAGTTATCTGATAAACATAATTTCAATAAAAGAATTGGGAGATATATTTTCTTGTTACTGTGATTCTATTTCATATCGATTTAGTAGAAGCCACAAGAAATATTTTGGGTTATAACTTATACGTCTTCCAACAAAACCAAAACAACTTTACTAAGAGATGGTGGATACTAAATTTGCTGGCAAATCTATCAGGAGTAACTTACATGTTTCTCCGCTTGTATTCACTTCAACAAAAACTTTCAATGGTTTCCTGCCAATTTTGGCTACAGCACGATCAAGAAGGTTTGCTATCTACAAACAAAGAAAAAATGAACTAAAACCAGAAATGAACATGCATCATTTGCAATACAATATTAAATTGGCTACGGCACGATCAAGAAGGTTTGCTATCTACAAGCAAAGAAAAAATGAACTAAAACCAAAAATGAAGAAGCATCATTTGCAATACAATATTAAAAAAAAAAAAGAAACTAAGATCATGATTGCACAAAATCAAAATATTTTCTTTGATAGAACATAAGGTAGAGACTATTTTCCAAAACATTTTAAATTAAATCTAATTGCTTAGAACAGAATTCCTAAGAAATTGATAATAAATGGCAGTGCTGCAGTTACTTCTAGTCAGTACTCAGCGTGGCGTGCATCTAATGTAACACCCATGAGCAAAGTTACCGTTGAGAAACATCCTATACTTTATATAGACTACTTTCGACATCAAACATACAAAAGAAATAACCGTCCAAGTGAAATTCCAAAATGTTGAGATGGAATTTATCGTGTTACGACTCTTTCCATGTTGAGTGTATGTTCCATTCCCCCATTTAAACTTAATGTAAAATTTACATTCATATTTGTAATATTGTACTCATTAACTTGAATAAACATGGAAAATATATTATCCTTATCTTCCAAAACAAATCATGAAGAAGCAAGAATGTTTACCTTCTCATCATCTATAGTCTCTACATAAGCAAGGTTGGGAACACCAGCTGCAGAAACGTCAAATAAGAACCTAAACATGTTAAGCTCCTCCAAACAACATACAAAAAATTATGAATGTTATCTCCACAAAATACACAAAAATGGAAGCTAGGTGAAGATCAAATTTCATAAGTGTCCGTTAAAAGCCCGAGCGCAAAGCTCTGTATGAACTTGGCCTAACTCAGGATTCATTTTTACCTAGCGGGATTCGAACATAGACATTAGTAGCAGCACACTCTCATGACACAAGCCTTTACCACTACGCAGGTAAGCATAAAAACATCGAAACTTAAATCACTTTAAACTAAACTTAATTTACATTCTGAAATACCATACCGAGGAGAGGCTTGACTTTATTGCTCTGCAAATTACCGATGAAATGCCATTCAATATCTTCCGGAAGCTGCGGTAGACGGTAGTTAGGGAAACAATTCAAAAAATCTTTTCTAAGCCTGGATTTGGAGGAGTGAGAAACGACGAATTTGAACAAACCTGAGGTGCTTTATCGATGATTTCCTGAACGTAATTCTCGCCGAAGAATCGGTGACCGGCATCATACACCTGCCGGAGAGCAGAAACTGGCTTGGTCTTACTCGCCGCCACTACACGGATTTCTTGGACGTTCCGGTTTGACCTATCGGCAGCCTGGTGGACGCGATCAAGCACCGTCTTCAGTGAGGCTGCTGCGCCGCCCTCTAACGATGATGCCATTTTGTATTGGTGATAAAATGTAATGACATGTTATTACCCATTTATATAAACAGGTACTATGCAATGCAATCATTTTTCACGATTATTGGGTTGTGTGGGGACACATTATCTAGTATTGAGATTACTGGGTTATTGGGAATTATTTTGGTGTTTCTTCATTTTTCACAATCAAATCATCTCAATAGTCAAGTATATCTATGTATAATGTATGTATGCTCTCAAGTAGGTATGTGGGTTATGTTTTTTTGTCATCCTAAAATCATATGAAATGAAACCCGATTCATAAAAAAGGAAACGAGAGGTTTAAACTGCGTCCACATGTCCAAGTTATTTCAAATACGTTGCCAGTACTATATATAAAAGACAACAACTACCATCTAAAAAAATATCTACTATCTATATAATTCAATTGCATAAACTTTTTAAATGGTCCTTTCACAACTAATTATTTATGCTAAGATTATCTATCTATAACAATTCAATTGCATAAACTTTTTAAATTGTCCTTTCACAATAAATTATTTATACTAAGAAAAAGACATTTATGTAATTAAGTAATCTTTATTTTTTTTTCATTCTCATTTCTTATTACAACGTGACATTCACTTTTTAAAATTTACCAATTAAACTAGTAAGAAACCATCCTTTGTAAAGTTTGAATTCATTTTTCAATTGGTTAACATCGACATAGTTACATATATATGCTAATAATATGCACCAACTTTTAAGTATTGATTCGTACTTACAATAAATCATACAGCCGATTTTCTAACTTCAATTATATAAAACAGCAACAAAAAAAATATTTAAAAGATGGACATTAAAATGAACAGTTTACGGCTAGTATCTCATAGATACCTTTATATCTACCCGTGAATCCATATGAGTTAACAAAACTCAGTTGAATCCAAATAAGTTAATTTTAAAACTACAGATTTGAATAAAATGATTTTTTCAATTCAGATAACATTATTTTTTAGATATTAATTGTTTTGGACTAGCCCAATTGGCCCAATTCACTCTTTGGCATAAACCAGTCCAATAAGCGTTGGCCAAACCCACAAGAGCCGATAGGGAAGACATGTCCCCTTTAACCGAGCACGCTAGGACCCTGTCCACGGAAACAGCTAGTATCCCGGGCACGACTAGTCAAGACCTAGTCAACGGTCCCCTATATTCTGGGCCGAAAATCGCGCCCAGGCTCACGAAGATAGGAGATCCACTCCACTCCAATGAGAACACTGTAAATAGCCCTCTATCCCTAAGGGTCAAGGTGATTCAAAATTTTCCCTCAATCTCATACTTTCTGTTGTACCTTGTGGTTCTCTTACTTACTTTGGCATCGGAGTGCCTTGCAGGTACAACCCTTTTTTTCTCAATCATCATCGAAGATCAAGCCTACCGTTGCTGGCCATCTGTTCTGCTCGCAGCGAACAGTGGGAAATCTTGCTTCCCTGTTTCTCTTTCTTGTCGCTTCTTGCGTTATGAAGAACTCAGAAACTAAAGTTATCACCTTTCATCCTTCATGGCCGGCAACAACGAAGACTTTTCCACTCTAGATGCTGCATATATGGGAAAGAATGATGTTGAGCTCATCGTACCTCCTAACATTAACGTTTCTCAGTCTCGTGATGGCCACACGACTTCTCCTTCTTCAGAGGATGCCCGTAACAATACCACCTTCCACTACGGGGATACTAGAGGCAAATATCATCAAAAGGCTATTCTTGAGAGCACTTTTCTAGTCGCTGAGCCAGCCCAGGCTGACCCCACCATGGTCGCCATCTTCGCCGCCCTGAATCAGACCGCCTTGATCCGACAACAAAATGATCGAATTTGGGCACTAGAGCAGAAGCACCACGCCAAGACCGTTCATCGCAAACATTTCACGTTCCGAGCATGATACTTTGGCGGCCAAGAAACGTCACCATTCTTCTCCGCGAAGAGACCATCCTTCATGTATTGCCAAAAAGAGCAAGGAAGATCACCGCTCTCGTCCGCGCTCACCATCCCTGCGACCAAAGAGACGGTCACGATCACCTTCCCGGAAGCCTGTAGACCATCATCGACATCACAGGCAAAGTTACAGCCATTCACCGTCCCCTGTCCACAGTGACGAGGAGGAGGAACGCCAAGGCCCCCTATCTCGGGCTATACTGGAGGCTCCTTTGCCCGATGGGTTAGAGAAACCTCCTTCATTGGGTACATATGACGGTACATCAGATCCCGACGAACACATCGAGAATATCGATGCTCTTTTTGACTACCGAGGGGTCCCCATGGCGATAAAGTGTCAACTATTTCCTACCACTTTGCGCAAAGGTTCAATGACTTGGTACAAAAGCCTTTCGGACGAGTCCATTACGTCCTGAAAGGGACTTGACAGACTCATTTCAAGGCACTTCACAGACTCCCGCAGACATCCCAAGTCGGAAGCCTTAATGGAGGCCATCATCCAGGGGAAAGATGAGTCCCTCAGAGCGTATATTGAAAGATTTAACAAGGAGGTCGTCCAAGTGTCCACCACAGCCGACATGAAAAATATCTTCTAGAACGGGGCCTCCGACCGAGTTCCGATTTCGCCAAAGCCGTAGGCATAGAGACGCCTGCCATGTTAGACACTTTCTTCCTCAAGGAACAAGCATACATCCAGTACAAAGAGAAGGAAGCCGCCCACGCAGTTCGGAATTCCAGGCACGAGGAAAATTCCAAGAGTGCCCGACAAGAGGAAGGCTCTCGCCGGGGAGCCGATAAAAAGAAAGAAGACAAGAATCGAGACGCTAAAGACTACAAGGGCCCGACGGGAAAGTTTCGGGAATATACCCCTCTAAATGCATCTTGGAAACATATCTTGACCGAATGCAGATTAGCACTTCAATTTTAAATGAATAGCGGAAATCACATTTAGTTGATTTTAAGAATTCACTTCTTATGCTAGCAATTTCTTCACTAAGAGACTTATTGTTATTTTATAAGAATTCCAAATAATTCTTAAGATCAAATAATGTGATTTCTAACATCTCATTTTCCTTAGAGATCTTAACACTAAGCTTAAACAATTTATTCTAAGATAAAGAAGTTATCTCACAGTTTTATTCTTTGTCAAGATACTTTCAAATAAACATGTCCACCCTTTTCGGGCATACTTAATGATTTATAAAGAGATGCCTCATATGAATCTTCAGAGGTATTGTTCGGGATGTTTTCGAATAAGTTCTTGCTTGAATCTTAATTTTTTTCTCTTTAGGAAATTTCAAAGATTATGCTTGATGAAGCTCTTCCATCATTTCTCCTTTCAAAGATTATACTAACTAAAGCTTCATCATCATATCCTATTTTGTTGGATGAAGCTACTTCAAATATTCCACTTGATGAAACTTTTTCATCATTTCTTCTGGATGTAGCTTCCTCATCACACTCATTGGATGATGATTCTTTGGATGCTCGCTCATCTATCCAAATTGTTCGTTCGAAGAAGCAACAAGGGTTATTTCTAATTCTTATTCTTTGAAAGAATCTCTTTATTAAGTTAATAAAAAATCTTCTAAATTTATTCCTTCATTATTCAATAATTGAATCAAATTGTTGAGCTTTTCAAGGATTTATTTTTTCCTATATTTTTTTTTGAATGTCACAAACACAACCATATCTTGATTTGTAAATTAGATCACATTTCTAATTCCAATTCTTAACTCTTAGATACTTTTCATAAAAAAGTTCTAATATATTTTCCAAGGTTCCTAATGGTTGAACACCCTATATAAAGATAACTTTCACATTCATTTGATATGTTTCAACTTCCCCTCTTACTTGTTACTTGGAGAAATTCCATAAATCATTTCAAGAGTGTACCACACTTTCTTGATAGACTCACAAGTAAAAGCATAAAAAACCACCTTGAGACTTAAATCATTTATTAGAAAATGTTTAACTTTAAAATCAATTTTGACTTTTCTTAAATCCTCTTCGGTCTAATCAAAATCAGGTTTATTTACTACCCATTCATTAAAGGAAAATCTAGGAATAAACGAACCATTGTTTAAAATATCGCACATTTCAAAATTGTTAACTTTGATAAAAGTTTCAAATATTGCTTTCTATAAGTCAAAAAAATCATCATCAAAAGGCGAAAGTGTATTCATGAAAAGACCCTTGTTAAAAACACAAGTGTTTGTTGGACATGAGACTTGAAACACAAGAGGGGGGGGGGTTTAATTACGTTGGAAAGAAAATCCAGTTTTTAAACAAAATATTTTACAGAAAACAAGGTTTAAAACCTTTTTGTAAAATATAAATAGTGAAAGCATTGATAAGTGCCAAAATGTTGTTATTTTGAGTATATAATTGTGGCACTTATCGATTCTATTCATTCTGATTTTGTAATAAAATCCCCACTTTTGTGTATATATCCACATTATTTAGTTTTTATATGTTTTATATACCGTTTAATAGTTTTTCTTTTGTTTTTATAGGTATTCATGTTTATTGGAGCCTCGAGGAATAAAGTGTCGAAGGCACGGCTCCGATTGCGCGATTTTGGATCAAATAAGCAAGTTTTGTGCAGAGAGCGCCGCTGAGCGGCGTGTAAGCGCGCTTTCCAGGGGCGAACCAAATTTCCCTGGCCGCTAAGCGGCGGGTCTGGCCGCTGAGCGGAGGCCTGTTTACTGTTCTTGATATTTTTGTAATACGTGTAGTCCGCTAAGCGAGATTTGGCCGCTAAGCGGCCGTAGCAGAAAATGTGTTTATATTTCTTCATTTGAACCATTTTAGGGTTATGGTTTTGGAGAGTTTTTGGTTCCAACTCCATCATTTTCATTCTTAGATTAGGATTAGCTTAGAAAACAACACTGGGTCATGCACTTGGAAGATCGGAGGTGGATTTCTCATCAACCGGAGCTGACAACCCGCGAAATGTTTGGTTTATCTCTTCTATTCTTTGTGTATTTCTTTTGTGTTGGGTTTGTTTGTAGAGATACTTGAATCTTATGTATATTTACCGATTATAATGTTATGTTTAACTTGCTTTACAAATCTGTGTTGATATTGTTCTGGATTTTTGCTCTGTGCTGGAGATTTGAGTTGCTTTAGAGATAAATTGCTTGAATCTTTATCTAGAATGATATTCTGTTGGTTCTGAACTCTAGAGATAGATTTAGAGCTAGCATTCACTGTTTGTATCTGTTCTTAATGCTTTCGTGTTTAAGCGGCGCGCGAGAGATCGCCGACGCGAGAATACGGATGTTCTCGCAGCTTCGCGTTAGAGATAACCTTAGTTGTGAGATGATCTCGTTTGTGCTCCAGAGATGGACGCTTATGTGAGAGATACGTGATGACATAGATGAGTATCGTAGGTTGAGTATAATGGGTTGGTAAGTGTATGTTTGTGAAGAGTGAATATATTTACATTCCTGATAAGTTATTTCTCTTCTAAGAATGTGTTTATTCTTTTACTGTCTATATCTTTGTTTACTTTTTGTTCATTCAATCTCAAGCTCGAAACCGTAGAAACTGTTGAATGGCATCTCTCCATCTCTGTGGACGATAATTCCTGGATCAATATTTCCAAATCTTGTTTGTTGCTTGCCCTATACTGCATTCAACAAAATGGCGCCGTTGCGGGGGATGGTTGTGATTGCATCGCAATAGTTTTCGTGATTTTGAGCTTTGTATATATCGTATATATTGTATAGTTTCACTTGTATATATATTTACTTGTACATGTTTACTTGTTTATGTTCACCATATAAGTTTACTTGTATATGTTACATATAAGTATACTTTTATTGGTGAATGTTGGTGAAACATGTTGATCTCGGATGAGCTCTTTAATACCAAATCTTCACTTTTCAACTTGTGAATCCAACATTCACTAACTTTTCTCTTTTTGTATGATAATAGTTGTTTGTGTTCCATACTTGTGCATATGTGTTGGTTTGTGTACATAATTGTATACTTGCGTATTCTTTTATGTTTGTATAATTGTTGTATATATTTGTACCTGTAACGTTTGTTGAGTGTTTGGTTAGGACACTTTCTTTAGGTTTGTGCGGTGAGACATTACCATGGCATGACGGGAGGAAGCTACTTTCCAAACACCAAAACAATAAAGGCGTCGAGCTAACGACGTAAAACAAGCGCTTGTTGGGAGGCACCCCAACGGTTGTAAATTTTTGTCTATATTTCAGTATTTGAGGTATTTAGGTGAAGTGGAGGAAAATTGGAACAAGTGTTTCTGTTCTGATTTTTCTGGTTTTTCTGTCATCCGCTAAGCGATGACAGTAAAATTTTGTTTTTCTGCTTTGTACCAGTGGGGTTCCCATTCCACTTGGTTCACTCCTTTTCTCCACTTTCACCAAGGTTATTTAGTAGTAGATATTAGTGTTATTTTTCTAATTCTTTTGTTGGTTGTTTGTACTCAAATTTTGTTCGGTGATTCGAAGATTTTTGAGGTGATTTTCCAAAGCTTGAGTGTTTCAACTTGCGGATGTATGGTAGGATATTATTTTTGAAGTTGTATCATTCAAGGTATTCATTTATCGCTTTCTATAGCATAACATGTTTAGGAAACTTTTCATTTGTACAATTACCATACCATTCATTCTTTTGCATTACTTGCTTGTTGATTGAATCACTTTAGTTCCCAAACCATAAATGTGAGGAAGCTTTCCATTGTTTACATATGCTGGAGGCCACAATCTTTGTTTTAACTGGATTTTATTATGCTTAATCTTTTGTTTATGTTGATTTTATGAAAGCATGAAAAGGATCAAGGCATTTTGTTTCATTTTGAGCACAACTACCAAAATCAAATAGTCATTTCACCTTGTGAGTGTGTGATCATTTGTTAACCCTTTTGAGCTTTTTGTCAATGTCCATGTTGTTTTTGCTAAATGCTTATCTTTGAGTGTTTAGTTGTCATTTTTGCATGGATGATTGATTCTTTGTTTTCTTGAACCCTCAACCATGATTTTTGGTATGAATTTTTACCTTGCCTTAGAAAGTAGGGAGTATTCATATGATGGTGTGGTTGAATTCAAGTTGGGGAGAGAAAATGATTATGTACTTATTTGGTTGTTGCTATGAGGTTGAAAAAGAAAAAATGTGAAAAAAAAAAGAAAGAAAAAAATGTGAAAAAGTTTTGAAAAAGAAAAAGAAAATAGAAGTGAATAATTGTGCTAATAAGTATTGTGATTGGTTTGAGAAACTTGTGGTTAAGGAAGAAGTTTAATCGAGATTTTGTTGTTCGAATCTTTGGTGGATTGATCACTCCCTTAGGTTTAGGCAAGTTTTTGTTTCGATTAGCCTTAGGACTTATCCATTGTTTGTTAACCAAGCCACATTACAACCTTGAAAAGTCCTTGTGATTCTTGCTTTTATATCTTCAATGTGATTTTTGGATGAATGCATAATTTAATCTTTTGTTTGCAAGATTGTTGGATGAGTGTTAAAAGTCCTTCACCTTTGTGTGTTCTTCATCCATTGATGAATGTTTGCTAGGTGTGATTCATGATGTGAGCATGTATTGGTTTAGAATGTTTTGCATGATTTTTGTACTTAGGATTAGTTTCATTTACATGTTGTCGTTGTAGGATAGTGGTAAGTATTTACTTTGTTTATACGTTTTTGTATTGAGCCATACATTTGTTTTTGGTTTTCAAAACTTGTTGATTCACAATTCTTTGGCTTATTGCTTTTGATTCTTTGATTTATTTGACATTGTTTGAGGACAAACAAAGTTTTAAGTTGGGGAGAGTTTGATAAGTGCCAAAATGTTGTTATTTTGAGTATATAATTGTGGCACTTATCGATTCTATTCATTCTGATTTTGTAATAAAATCCCCACTTTTGTGTATATATCCACATTATTTAGTTTTTATATGTTTTATATACCGTTTAATAGTTTTTCTTTTGTTTTTATAGGTATTCATGCTTATTGGAGCCTCGAGGAATAAAGTGTCGAAGGCACGGCTCCGATTGCGCGATTTTGGATCAAATAAGCAAGTTTTGTGCAGAGAGCGCCGCTGAGCGGCGTGTAAGCGCGCTTTCCAGGGGCGAACCAAATTTCCCTGGCCGCTAAGCGGCGGGTCTGGCCGCTGAGCGGAGGCCTGTTTACTGTTCTTGATATTTTTGTAATACGTGTAGTCCGCTAAGCGAGATTTGGCCGCTAAGCGGCCGTAGCAGAAAATGTGTTTATATTTCTTCATTTGAACCATTTTAGGGTTATGGTTTTGGAGAGTTTTTGGTTCCAACTCCATCATTTTCATTCTTAGATTAGGATTAGCTTAGAAAACAACACTGGGTCATGCACTTGGAAGATCGGAGGTGGATTTCTCATCAACCGGAGCTGACAACCCGCGAAATGTTTGGTTTATCTCTTCTATTCTTTGTGTATTTCTTTTGTGTTGGGTTTGTTTGTAGAGATACTTGAATCTTATGTATATTTACCGATTATAATGTTATGTTTAACTTGCTTTACAAATCTGTGTTGATATTGTTCTGAATTTTTGCTCTGTGCTGGAGATTTGAGTTGCTTTAGAGATAAATTGCTTGAATCTTTATCTAGAATGATATTCTGTTGGTTCTGAACTCTAGAGATAGATTTAGAGCTAGCATTCACTGTTTGTATCTGTTCTTAATGCTTTCGTGTTTAAGCGGCGCGCGAGAGATCGCCGACGCGAGAATACGGATGTTCTCGCAGCTTCGCGTTAGAGATAACCTTAGTTGTGAGATGATCTCGTTTGTGCTCCAGAGATGGACGCTTATGTGAGAGATACGTGATGACATAGATGAGTATCGTAGGTTGAGTATAATGGGTTGGTAAGTGTATGTTTGTGAAGAGTGAATATATTTACATTCCTGATAAGTTATTTCTCTTCTAAGAATGTGTTTATTCTTTTACTGTCTATATCTTTGTTTACTTTTTGTTCATTCAATCTCAAGCTCGAAACTGTAGAAACTGTTGAATGGCATCTCTCCATCTCTGTGGACGATAATTCCTGGATCAATATTTCCAAATCTTGTTTGTTGCTTGCCCTATACTGCATTCAACAAAATGGCGCCGTTGCTGGGGATGGTTGTGATTGCATCGCAATAGTTTTCGTGATTTTGAGCTTTGTATATATCGTATATATTGTATAGTTTCACTTGTATATATATTTACTTGTACATGTTTACTTGTTTATGTTCACCATATAAGTTTACTTGTATATGTTACATATAAGTATACTTTTATTGGTGAATGTTGGTGAAACATGTTGATCTCGGATGAGCTCTTTAATACCAAATCTTCACTTTTCAACTTGTGAATCCAACATTCACTAACTTTTCTCTTTTTGTATGATAATAGTTGTTTGTGTTCCATACTTGTGCATATGTGTTGGTTTGTGTACATAATTGTATACTTGCGTTTTCTTTTATGTTTGTATAATTGTTGTATATATTTGTACCTGTAACGTTTGTTGAGTGTTTGGTTAGGACACTTTCTTTAGGTTTGTGCGGTGAGACATTACCATGGCATGACGGGAGGAAGCTACTTTCCAAACACCAAAACAATAAAGGCGTCGAGCTAACGACGTAAAACAAGCGCTTGTTGGGAGGCACCCCAACGGTTGTAAATTTTTGTCTATATTTCAGTATTTGAGGTATTTAGGTGAAGTGGAGGAAAATTGGAACAAGTGTTTCTGTTCTGATTTTTCTGTCATCCGCTAAGCGATGACAGTAAAATTTTGTTTTTCTGCTTTGTACCAGTGGGGTTCCCATTCCACTTGGTTCACTCCTTTTCTCCACTTTCACCA
Source organism: Vicia villosa (assembly GCF_029867415.1). Classification (NCBI taxonomy): domain Eukaryota; kingdom Viridiplantae; phylum Streptophyta; class Magnoliopsida; order Fabales; family Fabaceae; genus Vicia; species Vicia villosa. The sequence continues at coordinate 146,808,784 of NC_081183.1, forward strand.
AGGTTATTTAGTAGTAGATATTAGTGTTATTTTTCTAATTCTTTTGTTGGTTGTTTGTACTCAAATTTTGTTCGGTGATTCGAAGATTTTTGAGGTGATTTTCCAAAGCTTGAGTGTTTCAACTTGCGGATGTATGGTAGGATATTATTTTTGAAGTTGTATCATTCAAGGTATTCATTTATCGCTTTCTATAGCATAACATGTTTAGGAAACTTTTCATTTGTACAATTACCATACCATTCATTCTTTTGCATTACTTGCTTGTTGATTGAATCACTTTAGTTCCCAAACCATAAATGTGAGGAAGCTTTCCATTGTTTACATATGCTGGAGGCCACAATCTTTGTTTTAACTGGATTTTATTATGCTTAATCTTTTGTTTATGTTGATTTTATGAAAGCATGAAAAGGATCAAGGCATTTTGTTTCATTTTGAGCACAACTACCAAAACCAAATAGTCATTTCACCTTGTGAGTGTGTGATCATTTGTTAACCCTTTTGAGCTTTTTGTCAATGTCCATGTTGTTTTTGCTAAATGCTTATCTTTGAGTGTTTAGTTGTCATTTTTGCATGGATGATTGATTCTTTGTTTTCTTGAACCCTCAACCATGATTTTTGGTATGAATTTTTACCTTGCCTTAGAAAGTAGGGAGTATTCATATGATGGTGTGGTTGAATTCAAGTTGGGGAGAGAAAATGATTATGTACTTATTTGGTTGTTGCTATGAGGTTGAAAAAGAAAAAATGTGAAAAAAAAAGAAAGAAAAAAATGTGAAAAAGTTTTGAAAAAGAAAAAGAAAATAGAAGTGAATAATTGTGCTAATAAGTATTGTGATTGGTTTGAGAAACTTGTGGTTAAGGAAGAAGTTTAATCGAGATTTTGTTGTTTGAATCTTTGGTGGATTGATCACTCCCTTAGATTTAGGCAAGTTTTTGTTTCGATTAGCCTTAGGACTTATCCATTGTTTGTTAACCAAGCCACATTACAACCTTGAAAAGTCCTTGTGATTCTTGCTTTTATATCTTCAATGTGATTTTTGGATGAATGCATAATTTAATCTTTTGTTTGCAAGATTGTTGGATGAGTGTTAAAAGTCCTTCACCTTTGTGTGTTCTTCATCCATTGATGAATGTTTGCTAGGTGTGATTCATGATGTGAGCATGTATTGGTTTAGAATGTTTTGCATGATTTTTGTACTTAGGATTAGTTTCATTTACATGTTGTCGTTGTAGGATAGTGGTAAGTATTTACTTTGTTTATACGTTTTTGTATTGAGCCATACATTTGTTTTTGGTTTTCAAAACTTGTTGATTCACAATTCTTTGGCTTATTGCTTTTGATTCTTTGATTTATTTGACATTGTTTGAGGACAAACAAAGTTTTAAGTTGGGGAGAGTTTGATAAGTGCCAAAATGTTGTTATTTTGAGTATATAATTGTGGCACTTATCGATTCTATTCATTCTGATTTTGTAATAAAATCCCCACTTTTGTGTATATATTTACATTATTTAGTTTTTATATGTTTTATATATCGTTTAATAGTTTTTCTTTTGTTTTTATAGGTATTCATGCTTATTGGAGCCTCGAGAAATAAAGTGTCGAAGGCACGGCTCCGATTGCGCGATTTTGGATCAAATAAGCAAGTTTTGTGCAGAGAGCGCCGCTGAGCGGCATGTAAGCGCGCTTTCCAGGGGCGAACCAAATTTCCCTGGCCGCTGAGCGGAGGCCTGTTTACTGTTCTTGATATTTTTGTAATACGTGTAGTCCGCTAAGCGAGATTTGGCCGCTAAGCGGCCGTAGCAGAAAATGTGTTTATATTTCTTCATTTGAACCATTTTAGGGTTATGGTTTTGGAGAGTTTTTGGTTCCAACTCCATCATTTTCATTCTTAGATTAGGATTAGCTTAGAAAACAACACTGGGTCATGCACTTGGAAGATCAGAGGTGGATTTCTCATCAACCGGAGCTGACAACCCGCGAAATGTTTGGTTTATCTCTTCTATTCTTTGTGTATTTCTTTTGTGTTGGGTTTGTTTGTAGAGATACTTGAATCTTATGTATATTTACCGATTATAATGTTATGTTTAACTTGCTTTACAAATCTGTGTTGATATTGTTCTGGATTTTTGCTCTGTGCTGGAGATTTGAGTTGCTTTAGAGATAAATTGCTTGAATCTTTATCTAGAATGATATTCTGTTGGTTCTGAACTCTAGAGATAGATTTAGAGCTAGCATTCACTGTTTGTATCTGTTCTTAATGCTTTCGTGTTTAAGCGGCGCGCGAGAGATCGCCGACGCGAGAATACGGATGTTCTCGCAGCTTCGCGTTAGAGATAACCTTAGTTGTGAGATGATCTCGTTTGTGCTCCAGAGATGGACGCTTATGTGAGAGATACGTGATGACATAGATGAGTATCGTAGGTTGAGTATAATGGGTTGGTAAGTGTATGTTTGTGAAGAGTGAATATATTTACATTCCTGATAAGTTATTTCTCTTCTAAGAATGTGTTTATTCTTTTACTGTCTATATCTTTGTTTACTTTTTGTTCATTCAATCTCAAGCTCGAAACCGTAGAAACTGTTGAATGGCATCTCTCCATCTCTGTGGACGATAATTCCTGGATCAATATTTCCAAATCTTGTTTGTTGCTTGCCCTATACTGCATTCAACAAAATGGCGCCGTTGCGGGGGATGGTTGTGATTGCATCGCAATAGTTTTCGTGATTTTGAGCTTTGTATATATCGTATATATTGTATAGTTTCACTTGTATATATATTTACTTGTACATGTTTACTTGTTTATGTTCACCATATAAGTTTACTTGTATATGTTACATATAAGTATACTTTTATTGGTGAATGTTGGTGAAACATGTTGATCTCGGATGAGCTCTTTAATACCAAATCTTCACTTTTCAACTTGTGAATCCAACATTCACTAACTTTTCTCTTTTTGTATGATAATAGTTGTTTGTGTTCCATACTTGTGCATATGTGTTGGTTTGTGTACATAATTGTATACTTGCGTATTCTTTTATGTTTGTATAATTGTTGTATATATTTGTACCTGTAACGTTTGTTGAGTGTTTGGTTAGGACACTTTCTTTAGGTTTGTGCGGTGAGACATTACCATGGCATGACGGGAGGAAGCTACTTTCCAAACACCAAAACAATAAAGGCGTCGAGCTAACGACGTAAAACAAGCGCTTGTTGGGAGGCACCCCAACGGTTGTAAATTTTTGTCTATATTTCAGTATTTGAGGTATTTAGGTGAAGTGGAGGAAAATTGGAACAAGTGTTTCTGTTCTGATTTTTCTGGTTTTTCTGTCATCCGCTAAGCGATGACAGTAAAATTTTGTTTTTCTGCTTTGTACCAGTGGGGTTCCCATTCCACTTGGTTCACTCCTTTTCTCCACTTTCACCAAGGTTATTTAGTAGTAGATATTAGTGTTATTTTTCTAATTCTTTTGTTGGTTGTTTGTACTCAAATTTTGTTCGGTGATTCGAAGATTTTTGAGGTGATTTTCCAAAGCTTGAGTGTTTCAACTTGCGGATGTATGGTAGGATATTATTTTTGAAGTTGTATCATTCAAGGTATTCATTTATCGCTTTCTATAGCATAACATGTTTAGGAAACTTTTCATTTGTACAATTACCATACCATTCATTCTTTTGCATTACTTGCTTGTTGATTGAATCACTTTAGTTCCCAAACCATAAATGTGAGGAAGCTTTCCATTGTTTACATATGCTGGAGGCCACAATCTTTGTTTTAACTGGATTTTATTATGCTTAATCTTTTGTTTATGTTGATTTTATGAAAGCATGAAAAGGATCAAGGCATTTTGTTTCATTTTGAGCACAACTACCAAAATCAAATAGTCATTTCACCTTGTGAGTGTGTGATCATTTGTTAACCCTTTTGAGCTTTTTGTCAATGTCCATGTTGTTTTTGCTAAATGCTTATCTTTGAGTGTTTAGTTGTCATTTTTGCATGGATGATTGATTCTTTGTTTTCTTGAACCCTCAACCATGATTTTTGGTATGAATTTTTACCTTGCCTTAGAAAGTAGGGAGTATTCATATGATGGTGTGGTTGAATTCAAGTTGGGGAGAGAAAATGATTATGTACTTATTTGGTTGTTGCTATGAGGTTGAAAAAGAAAAAATGTGAAAAAAAAAAGAAAGAAAAAAATGTGAAAAAGTTTTGAAAAAGAAAAAGAAAATAGAAGTGAATAATTGTGCTAATAAGTATTGTGATTGGTTTGAGAAACTTGTGGTTAAGGAAGAAGTTTAATCGAGATTTTGTTGTTTGAATCTTTGGTGGATTGATCACTCCCTTAGATTTAGGCAAGTTTTTGTTTCGATTAGCCTTAGGACTTATCCATTGTTTGTTAACCAAGCCACATTACAACCTTGAAAAGTCCTTGTGATTCTTGCTTTTATATCTTCAATGTGATTTTTGGATGAATGCATAATTTAATCTTTTGTTTGCAAGATTGTTGGATGAGTGTTAAAAGTCCTTCACCTTTGTGTGTTCTTCATCCATTGATGAATGTTTGCTAGGTGTGATTCATGATGTGAGCATGTATTGGTTTAGAATGTTTTGCATGATTTTTGTACTTAGGATTAGTTTCATTTACATGTTGTCGTTGTAGGATAGTGGTAAGTATTTACTTTGTTTATACGTTTTTGTATTGAGCCATACATTTGTTTTTGGTTTTCAAAACTTGTTGATTCACAATTCTTTGGCTTATTGCTTTTGATTCTTTGATTTATTTGACATTGTTTGAGGACAAACAAAGTTTTAAGTTGGGGAGAGTTTGATAAGTGCCAAAATGTTGTTATTTTGAGTATATAATTGTGGCACTTATCGATTCTATTCATTCTGATTTTGTAATAAAATCCCCACTTTTGTGTATATATTTACATTATTTAGTTTTTATATGTTTTATATATCGTTTAATAGTTTTTCTTTTGTTTTTATAGGTATTCATGCTTATTGGAGCCTCGAGAAATAAAGTGTCGAAGGCACGGCTCCGATTGCGCGATTTTGGATCAAATAAGCAAGTTTTGTGCAGAGAGCGCCGCTGAGCGGCATGTAAGCGCGCTTTCCAGGGGCGAACCAAATTTCCCTGGCCGCTGAGCGGAGGCCTGTTTACTGTTCTTGATATTTTTGTAATACGTGTAGTCCGCTAAGCGAGATTTGGCCGCTAAGCGGCCGTAGCAGAAAATGTGTTTATATTTCTTCATTTGAACCATTTTAGGGTTATGGTTTTGGAGAGTTTTTGGTTCCAACTCCATCATTTTCATTCTTAGATTAGGATTAGCTTAGAAAACAACACTGGGTCATGCACTTGGAAGATCAGAGGTGGATTTCTCATCAACCGGAGCTGACAACCCGCGAAATGTTTGGTTTATCTCTTCTATTCTTTGTGTATTTCTTTTGTGTTGGGTTTGTTTGTAGAGATACTTGAATCTTATGTATATTTACCGATTATAATGTTATGTTTAACTTGCTTTACAAATCTGTGTTGATATTGTTCTGGATTTTTGCTCTGTGCTGGAGATTTGAGTTGCTTTAGAGATAAATTGCTTGAATCTTTATCTAGAATGATATTCTGTTGGTTCTGAACTCTAGAGATAGATTTAGAGCTAGCATTCACTGTTTGTATCTGTTCTTAATGCTTTCGTGTTTAAGCGGCGCGCGAGAGATCGCCGACGCGAGAATACGGATGTTCTCGCAGCTTCGCGTTAGAGATAACCTTAGTTGTGAGATGATCTCGTTTGTGCTCCAGAGATGGACGCTTATGTGAGAGATACGTGATGACATAGATGAGTATCGTAGGTTGAGTATAATGGGTTGGTAAGTGTATGTTTGTGAAGAGTGAATATATTTACATTCCTGATAAGTTATTTCTCTTCTAAGAATGTGTTTATTCTTTTACTGTCTATATCTTTGTTTACTTTTTGTTCATTCAATCTCAAGCTCGAAACCGTAGAAACTGTTGAATGGCATCTCTCCATCTCTGTGGACGATAATTCCTGGATCAATATTTCCAAATCTTGTTTGTTGCTTGCCCTATACTGCATTCAACAAAATGGCGCCGTTGCGGGGGATGGTTGTGATTGCATCGCAATAGTTTTCGTGATTTTGAGCTTTGTATATATCGTATATATTGTATAGTTTCACTTGTATATATATTTACTTGTACATGTTTACTTGTTTATGTTCACCATATAAGTTTACTTGTATATGTTACATATAAGTATACTTTTATTGGTGAATGTTGGTGAAACATGTTGATCTCGGATGAGCTCTTTAATACCAAATCTTCACTTTTCAACTTGTGAATCCAACATTCACTAACTTTTCTCTTTTTGTATGATAATAGTTGTTTGTGTTCCATACTTGTGCATATGTGTTGGTTTGTGTACATAATTGTATACTTGCGTATTCTTTTATGTTTGTATAATTGTTGTATATATTTGTACCTGTAACGTTTGTTGAGTGTTTGGTTAGGACACTTTCTTTAGGTTTGTGCGGTGAGACATTACCATGGCATGACGGGAGGAAGCTACTTTCCAAACACCAAAACAATAAAGGCGTCGAGCTAACGACGTAAAACAAGCGCTTGTTGGGAGGCACCCCAACGGTTGTAAATTTTTGTCTATATTTCAGTATTTGAGGTATTTAGGTGAAGTGGAGGAAAATTGGAACAAGTGTTTCTGTTCTGATTTTTCTGGTTTTTCTGTCATCCGCTAAGCGATGACAGTAAAATTTTGTTTTTCTGCTTTGTACCAGTGGGGTTCCCATTCCACTTGGTTCACTCCTTTTCTCCACTTTCACCAAGGTTATTTAGTAGTAGATATTAGTGTTATTTTTCTAATTCTTTTGTTGGTTGTTTGTACTCAAATTTTGTTCGGTGATTCGAAGATTTTTGAGGTGATTTTCCAAAGCTTGAGTGTTTCAACTTGCGGATGTATGGTAGGATATTATTTTTGAAGTTGTATCATTCAAGGTATTCATTTATCGCTTTCTATAGCATAACATGTTTAGGAAACTTTTCATTTGTACAATTACCATACCATTCATTCTTTTGCATTACTTGCTTGTTGATTGAATCACTTTAGTTCCCAAACCATAAATGTGAGGAAGCTTTCCATTGTTTACATATGCTGGAGGCCACAATCTTTGTTTTAACTGGATTTTATTATGCTTAATCTTTTGTTTATGTTGATTTTATGAAAGCATGAAAAGGATCAAGGCATTTTGTTTCATTTTGAGCACAACTACCAAAACCAAATAGTCATTTCACCTTGTGAGTGTGTGATCATTTGTTAACCCTTTTGAGCTTTTTGTCAATGTCCATGTTGTTTTTGCTAAATGCTTATCTTTGAGTGTTTAGTTGTCATTTTTGCATGGATGATTGATTCTTTGTTTTCTTGAACCCTCAACCATGATTTTTGGTATGAATTTTTACCTTGCCTTAGAAAGTAGGGAGTATTCATATGATGGTGTGGTTGAATTCAAGTTGGGGAGAGAAAATGATTATGTACTTATTTGGTTGTTGCTATGAGGTTGAAAAAGAAAAAATGTGAAAAAAAAAAAGAAAGAAAAAAATGTGAAAAAGTTTTGAAAAAGAAAAAGAAAATAGAAGTGAATAATTGTGCTAATAAGTATTGTGATTGGTTTGAGAAACTTGTGGTTAAGGAAGAAGTTTAATCGAGATTTTGTTGTTTGAATCTTTGGTGGATTGATCACTCCCTTAAATTTAGGCAAGTTTTTGTTTCGATTAGCCTTAGGACTTATTCATTGTTTGTTAACCAAGCCACATTACAACCTTGAAAAGTCCTTGTGATTCTTGCTTTTATATCTTCAATGTGATTTTTGGATGAATGCATAATTTAATCTTTTGTTTGCAAGATTGTTGGATGAGTGTTAAAAGTCCTTCACCTTTGTGTGTTCTTCATCCATTGATGAATGTTTGCTAGGTGTGATTCATGATGTGAGCATGTATTGGTTTAGAATGTTTTGCATGATTTTTGTACTTAGGATTAGTTTCATTTACATGTTGTCGTTGTAGGATAGTGGTAAGTATTTACTTTGTTTATACGTTTTTGTATTGAGCCATACATTTGTTTTTGGTTTTCAAAACTTGTTGATTCACAATTCTTTGGCTTATTGCTTTTGATTCTTTGATTTATTTGACATTGTTTGAGGACAAACAAAGTTTTAAGTTGGGGAGAGTTTGATAAGTGCCAAAATGTTGTTATTTTGAGTATATAATTGTGGCACTTATCGATTCTATTCATTCTGATTTTGTAATAAAATCCCCACTTTTGTGTATATATCCACATTATTTAGTTTTTATATGTTTTATATACCGTTTAATAGTTTTTCTTTTGTTTTTATAGGTATTCATGCTTATTGGAGCCTCGAGGAATAAAGTGTCGAAGGCACGGCTCCGATTGCGCGATTTTGGATCAAATAAGCAAGTTTTGTGCAGAGAGCGCCGCTGAGCGGCGTGTAAGCGCGCTTTCCAGGGGCGAACCAAATTTCCCTGGCCGCTAAGCGGCGGGTCTGGCCGCTGAGCGGAGGCCTGTTTACTGTTCTTGATATTTTTGTAATACGTGTAGTCCGCTAAGCGAGATTTGGCCGCTAAGCGGCCGTAGCAGAAAATGTGTTTATATTTCTTCATTTGAACCATTTTAGGGTTATGGTTTTGGAGAGTTTTTGGTTCCAACTCCATCATTTTCATTCTTAGATTGGGATTAGCTTAGAAAACAACACTGGGTCATGCACTTGGAAGATCGGAGGTGGATTTCTCATCAACCGGAGCTGACAACCCGCGAAATGTTTGGTTTATCTCTTCTATTCTTTGTGTATTTCTTTTGTGTTGGGTTTGTTTGTAGAGATACTTGAATCTTATGTATATTTACCGATTATAATGTTATGTTTAACTTGCTTTACAAATCTGTGTTGATATTGTTCTGGATTTTTGCTCTGTGCTGGAGATTTGAGTTGCTTTAGAGATAAATTGCTTGAATCTTTATCTAGAATGATATTCTGTTGGTTCTGAACTCTAGAGATAGATTTAGAGCTAGCATTCACTGTTTGTATCTGTTCTTAATGCTTTCGTGTTTAAGCGGCGCGCGAGAGATCGCCGACGCGAGAATACGGATGTTCTCGCAGCTTCGCGTTAGAGATAACCTTAGTTGTGAGATGATCTCGTTTGTGCTCCAGAGATGGACGCTTATGTGAGAGATACGTGATGACATAGATGAGTATCGTAGGTTGAGTATTGTCATACCCCAAAATTTGCCCACATATATTTACGATGGCCACTTTATTACGAATAAAAGTGATGGGGCGTTTGGTAAGAGTGTAAGGTTTGCGAGCGCGAGCTCCCGAGTTTGAATCCCATTTACTGACATTTTTTTTCTTCTTTTATTTAGTTGCTAACTCTAGTTTTAATTTTAATTTTTTCATTTATATTCAAAAATCAAAAAAATAAGTTTTTTAATAATTTAATTTTAATTTTCGTATTTATTAATTAAGCAATTTAAAAAAATATTTATTTTTTACTTTTTGTCATTTTATGCACTTTTTAGTCAAAAAAATTCAAAATACAAAAATATTTGATTGATTTTATTTTAGGACAGTTTTTATCAAAATAATTATAATTTGAAGATCAAATCAAATTTGATTTCAAATTTTAATTATTATTGATTTTATTTTATTTTAAGTTTAACCTAATTTTGTCTTATAAATACTAATCTTATTCTCTAACTTGAGGGACGAATCCTAACCTAACCAACACTCTCACGTTAACCTCTCACAACAAACTTTGAAACCACTCTTTCACGTAACATTCCTGCAGCAATTCGTCAACTTTTAGTACCACAAAGAAGACAAAATTTCAAGAATCAAAGTAAATATACAACATTGGCCTTTTTTAATGAAACTCGGTCTAACCGAGTCGGATTCGAAGAACAAGGTTTCTCACAGCCGTGAACCTGGCCATCACTCAACAAAACTGTAACCGTAAACCAACGCTTCATCATCACGCAAGCAGACAACAAGAAGCAATGTCCCTGGAAAAATTCTCCTTTAACTCCACAACATGATTAATTCAATTACAGAAAAAGATCTCTTCACCAAGGTACATCAATAACAAACTGAAAAATGATTGATAACAATATTTCTTGTTGTTTTTCAGGATAGACGGGAAGAATAAGAGGCAAATCGGTGAGCTGCTAATGATACCAATCGGAGAAGATGATCCACGCTGATTAACCGACACTCAAATCGGCATCTCCGACGAATCCGCAGCTTCATCAACGATCAACACTTCGTAACGGATACGCTCACGGCAACACAACATCACTGGCGCTGTTAGAGAGAATATTAAGGAAGCAGAAGAAGCACAAAGTCGTTACCGCCGCGGACATCGTCAATCAAAAGCGGGATCGAGATTGAATCGCTGTTCATACCGGAAGTTTCACGCTACCGCCGAATCCACCGGTGACGCTCACAGCCTCACGCTTAGACCACCCGCAGACCCTCAACCGCCACCAGCTCCGCCGCACCGCATCCTCAAGCCACCGCGAAGGGGGCGAAACCGGATCCAGCCACTCTCTCCGACGAACGCGACAATCCTGATACCAGTCGTATAACTCCACTGCCATCTGCAGGTAAGCCATTTTATTTCAGATTTTATGATGTTGTTTAGGCTTGATTTAACTATTAGGTGTTGAAGTTTGTGGTTTGAGAAGAAAGAAGAATTCTTCTTTTTGAAAAAGAAAGAAGAAGATATGTGTTTTACGGTTTCACCGAGGCATTGAGTACTGTATATTATTTTGTTTTCTTAATTCTCCTTTTAACCAATGCCACTTGTCACTATGTTCTCGGTCGGTAATGGTAAAGTAAAAAAAATTAAAGAGATAGCATACAGAGTGCTACGTCTTTCCCTTGCCATATCTAATGTTAGTTTTTCTTTTTTTTTGTTCAATTTTAATTAGAATTTAGAATTAGGTTCTTCTAGGAATATCAATTGGGCCTAAAGTTTATCACCTCTTATTTACACACTATTTTGTTTAATTTTGTTATCTAATTTAAGTTATTTAACTACAAAAAAAAAAAAAAAAACATTGTTTTTAATACTACTTAACTTTTGTTAAAATTTAATATGGATTTCTAGATTTTCTAATTTTGTCCATACTTTATACTTTTCTCATCTATTATTTTTACGCGTCCGTACTAACACCTTCTTGTTTTTGCGAGGTACTACCATCGTGAGTATTGGATTGTTTTGCAGAATTCATAGCTTGTGCATGCTTCAGAGTTCCTCCGACTGCAAACCATATCAGATCAAATCAAAAGCTAAGTCCTATTTCGTATTTATTTTAAATAATCATTCTATTTTGTTTTTATCAAATCAGGGTTAAATTTAATTGCCATTGAATTAGCCATACACTCTGCTTCCTATTATTTCTTCTGTCAATTCTTAGATGATCAGAGTCAATGCTTCATACTCGAGGCAAACCTTTGCCCACCAACCCTGTCAGGGCGAATGCCAAGCTAAGTACTCTTCATTCATTTACTTTTAATTTCTTTATTCTTTTGTTTTTTTAGAGTTAATAAAGTTTGCCTCCGAACCTGATAATGCACTCACCCTCTTTTGTTTGCCATTTTTCCCACCTTTTCAGGGTTTGTCAAATGCCAAAGCTACGCCATGGGTAACCCTAAACCCTAAATATTTTCTTGTTTTCTTTTATTATTACTTGTGTCAAACCCTGATAAGGGATCCGCTGGTTACAATTTCCCGCCCCCTTTATTGCTTTATATTATTGTGTGGTTAGTAATTTAGGGAGTGCAAGATTGTAATTAACCTAGAATCACTAATTTACAAGATAATATATTGAATTAACCACGTGATTGTTGCACACACACACCCTTTTGGGGTAACCTCTCTGTTGCCTTGTTGCCTGTTGCCTGTTGCCTTTGTGTTTTTGCAGAATAAGCTATGTCCCTCGAATTTGAGGATACCTCAGCCCTGCTGCCTCGATAATAAAAGGTCATGCGACCCTAAATGATGCTGCCTTCGATACACAATTATGACCTCGACCCTCGGATGTTGCCTACGGAAAATGGCTGAGGTATCTTCTGGTTGCCTAACGAAAAATGGCTTATTCTGATCCTTGCCTTAGATTACCTGCCCTTCTATGGCATGGGACAGTCTTATGGCAAAGGATGCTTCGACGACCCTTCAACCTCCAAACGAAAGGCTTCCTGCCCTCTTATGGCAAGGATAGATCCTTTCATTCTGAAAGGCTAAAAAGAGACCTATCATCTGAGTTTAAGGTAATTGCCCCTAATTGCCTTGCGATGCTCATCTTTAATATTCTTTCTCACAATTCTTCGAAAACTGGCTACGCTCATTTACGAGCTAAAGTCCACTTTTTCCTCTTTCATCTACATTTTCTGAAAACGAGCAAGCAAAGCAATTAAGAGCCCATGGAAAACCATGGATGCAAAGGGTGCCTTACACCTTCCCTTTGCATAAATTACCCCCCGAACTTAGATTTCTTAAAAGGTTTTTTTCTGTTTCTTTTTGCCTTTCCGAATATTGTTTGGATAAAATAAAAGTCGGTGGCGACTCTTGCTTACCGCGACATTTCGATCGATAAAAAGTCAGTTCACCGTATTACAGAACTGGCGACTCTGCTGGGGACTTTCCGATAAAAGAGGGGTTACCTTAAAAGTTTAGGATTCACTTAAATGTTTTCTATTGTTTGTTTTGTTTGTTTTATTTTTCAGGGGCGTTTTGGGAAAATTAAAGGACGAATCCTATTCCCGGATTCAAGAACACCTAAGTTTAGGAGTGGCATAGTCATGGCGACCTCTTTCACATATGTGGGAGATGAGTCAATATGAAGTTCACACTTGAGTTAGGACTCCATAGCATATGCACACCTTTCTCAAATGAGGGAGGTCTATGTATGTGTCTGTGGGTGCGCCGGAGCTCAAGGACCTTTAGTTACCCTTAACCCATCCTGGCCTTTAGGAACGTAGTGGGGGGACTACTCTTGACAAATGTTAAGAACTAGTCGCTACCCGATGCTACAATTCAGATAGGTTCTTTCTCAAAGTATCATTGCATGGTGCGAATGCATCATGTCCGAGGGTGCTTTAGAAGGGCTGACAATTCTGGATAACTTGTAGAACCCGTTGCTGAAATCTCCTTATCCATAGAAATACCCTTGGGAAGGACACCTGATCAGACTCCATGCAAGCCTTAAGTCAAAAAATTGTGTGACTTGTGTGACTTGTTTGTGTTTGCTACTAACCTTTGTTCTTTGCAGGTTTTGTTAAAAGGACGTGTTTGCCCTTACTATCTCACACTATGCCTAATGAATTGCATTCGCATAACATTCATGACATCATGACATCATAAGCATAACATGATTTAACTAACCCTTTCAAGGATCTTAGGGATTTAGGGCACACAATTTCAGGTGCCCTTATCAAAGGTTGATCTCCTAATCAAGGGGCAAGAGGATTTACTTCCCCCTGGCCACATACCTTCCAATTCAGAGATCCAGTACCTATCAAGGGGCAAGAGGATTTATTTTCCTCTGGCCACGTATCTTCAAATTCAGAAGTATCCTGAATCAGAGGCGATGACCCACTCGATATGGTGAGCTTGATTCTTAAAGAAGGACGCTTAAAAATGAAAGCCAAGGTTCTTCAGACGAAGCTGTGACTGATTAAATTCCTAAAGTTGCTAACTAAATTCCTTAAAGATCCTTGAAAACATTTCATTTGCATTCATAACATTGCATAACAGGTTTCCTATGATGGGTTTCTCATCCTTCCTCGCTGTTTATTTCAGCATCATGAATCTCGAACAATCAGTTAAAAATCTCCAAGCTCAGAACAACCAATTCCAAGAGATGATCTTTAACTTGGCCAAGGGGCAAGAAGAACTAAAGGCACTTCTGATCGAGAAGGAGGAGGATCAACATAGGCAACAAGATGGTCAAGGTAAATGGAAATCCAAACCCAAGCGATTATTCACTCCGTTGCACATGCCGATGTCTCAAGTTCTGCAACAACTGCTCAATCAGAACTTGATAACTCTATTGCCTCCATATTCATTGCCTACTAATCCCGCTCCTGGGTATAAGTATCATGCGAGATGTGCTTATCATTCGAATAGTCCTGGTCATGATACAAAGGATTGTGGACCGTTGAAACACAAGATTCAAGACTTAATTGATGAAAATATCATTGACTTCGACTCACCTGAAGAACCTCGCATGACTAAGGTTGTGTACAATCGGAAAGGTCGCAACGAACACAATCAATCTGTGAGGACATTTCTGATCTCTACACCAGTTCCACAACAAAGATGCAAGTCAGATACACCTAGGCGTCAATTCACAAAAATCAATATGACGCTGGCTCAGGCATTACGACACTTGTTGAAGTTAGAGTTGATTACTTTGAAGGACCCTCCGAAGAACCCTAGTACTTCTTATTCTCGTTATAATCCTAATGCAAGATGTGCATATCACTCTAATAGTCCTGGACATGACACTGACAATTGCTGGACATTGAGGAACAAGATTCAAGATATGATCGATGCTGGTGAAATTGAATTCCCTCATCCCAAGACCCCCGCAGTGATCAATGCTCCCATTCCTGGTCACCACAAGATTGATTAATGTTTAGAAGGATGAACTTTTTAGATCATTAGATTCACTCTCATTTGCAATTTCTATTCTGTTTGTTTAAACACTCCAATTATGATAGACATTATTTGTTTTAATAATCATCATCAGTGCATTGCATATGTTTGTCTTGAATAAATTATTTCGCTATCACTCTTTTTAAATTATGTCGTTACTCTGCATATGTTTTGTGATACTCAACTCCTGCTAAGCTGTAAGCCTTTTAAGGGAGGATGACGAAAACGATACCGCAACTTCATACAGTATACTTTTGAACGGACTATGCTGACGATGTACAGGCATTGTTTCAATTCCTAAACAGTGGAGATATAAGGATGCTAATCCCTCGTCAACCCCTTTGAGCCTAAGGCGTAGGAGTTTTATTTCTTGAAAATTCAAAATCTTTGATTATAACCTGGGGCAGGGTAGTTCTCAGTTAATTTGGCTGTGCATTCTATTTTAAGAGAACCATTCAGTACACCTTTCAACAAAGGTTTCAATCATAAACGTTCGACCATACACATCAAAGAGGTGTTGGAGATGTCAATCAAAAGACAATGATGGTTCATCAATCATCAAGCAACGCAGTCAATATCTTTCAAAAAGAAAAAAAAATGAAAAAACATATATACAAAGAAAAGCCTGCTAAGTCAAAAATCAAAAAGAAGACTTAGGCAAAAATCAAGGCATCTCGCTGACTGTAAGCTCAAAATAGACAGTTCAGGCAAAAGTTAGGGATATCAAAAAGATGAAAAAGAGAGAAGTCAATAAATTCTTGAACAACTCAAAGTTGTGACTACCAAAAGGAAGAAGTGACTGCCATCTCAAAAGTTCTCTTTGTTTGCGAACCATCAACATTATCAAAGGCGCAAATCCAAAAGTCTCTTGGAACCTGAATGCATAAGTCGAACCAACTGAGCTTAGGAATGAAGAACATCATAAAGAAGGGGATGGGTATAAATAAACTTTGAGCCTTTATCTTTTGTTTCTTAAAACCGTGAACCAAGCCACGTTACAACCCTTGAAAGTCCTAACTGAAGCATGGTTAGTTCGAAAGCATACTGTCACCAAAAAGGTATCCCGACTCCTTAAGGTTTACTAAAATGCTGAGTAGATATTTCGCTTCTACAAAAAATAGCATGTTTTACAAATATCACGCTTTCACATCTCTTGTTTTAATGTTTTTTTAAAAACTCAAGACAAACGTATGCATTGCATCTCATGAATTCATTATTAAACATATTCTGCTACGTAATTTCAAATGTTAGCATCAGAATAAATTTGCACAGGGTATGGCTAATGACTGAAAGTTATCCCGACAAACAAAATCACTCCAATAAGCCATGTCTCTTACGTATACAAGGGGCATGACATGTTTTGCCCAATCAATCTGGGGCAATCAAGTCAAGATTCGAAGAATCTCTCAAAATGCCAAAAGTCAAAGGCATTCATCCCAAGTGGACTTCAAACTATTTCCCGATCAATCTGGGGCAATCAAGTCAAGATTCCGAGAATCTCTCATGGATGCTCGAACAATCAGGGGCATACATCCAAGTATATCTAAAGCTAGTCCCCAATCAACATGGGACACTGTCTTGAGCCTATGATTACTGGGGGCATATCGCCCATAGTGTACATCTCATAAAGCCCTCGCGAGGCGAATCTTTCCAAAGATCCTACTAGCAGGGGCAAATCTATGCAAGTCTAGTTTTACATCTTTATCAAATACTCAGTGGCATGTCCTAATCAAATCCAGGAATGGTAGTCACTATAATACTGGGGGAAATATTCAAGGCATCTATGCCCTCCCGCAATTCCGATTTCACAAAATCATATCCCCACAGAACAATCCTCTAGAAGATATCTTCAAACATACTCGGCCCGACAAAGACATGGCTCCCCAACAGAGTTTACATCTTCAATACCACCTGTTCTCCGACACTTTGCTCTTCTCCAACATGATTTATTAATATCCCTAAATCAGGGTACATCAAACTACTGTTCATCCCCAAACAGAAATTATAAATCCCCAGCTGAGCATCTTCAAGACGAAATCCAAACTACAAAGACTTGGAGATTTATTGTCTCGACTAAATCATATTTGCATACCATATGACACAAACATATTCATACATCGCATACATCACTATATAACAAATCCATAACATACAAAGTTTCTCATTTATTTTGAGAGACTCATTACATAACACATGCATCATGACATAAGAAAACTAACCTTTACTTTTCAGGATATTACTGTCTCTACTTTCAAGAATTAAGTCGATACCTTTGACGGTTCCTTAATAATCTATCTCCAGAGTTAAGTCGACACCTTTGACGGTTCCTTAACAACCTTCCAGAATTAAGTCGATACCTTTGACGGTTCCTTAATGATCTATCTCCAGAGTTAAGTCGACACCTTTGACGGTTCCTTAACAACCTTCCAGAATTAAGTCGATACCTTTGACGGTTCCTTAATGATCTATCTCCAGAGTTAAGTCGACACCTTTGACGGTTCCTTAACGACACACTTCAGATATAAGTCGACACCTTTGACGGTTCCTTATACAATCCATCTACATATCTGAGTCGATACCTTTGACGGTGCCTCAATGATATGCTTCAGATATAAGTCGACACCTTTGACGGTTCCTTATACAATCTATCTACATATCTGAGTCGATACCTTTGACGGTGCCTCAATGATATGCTTCAAAGTTAAGTCGACACCTTTGACGGTTCCTTAACAACCCACATCAAGAGTTAAGTCGACACCTTGGACGGTTCCTTAACGACGTATTTCAAATTTAAGTCGATACCTTTGACGGTTCCTTAAATAACCCAACACATACTTGAGTCGACACCTTTGACGGTTCCTCAACATTCAAACAAAAAAGAGAAGACGGCAAAAGCAGAAATTTCGCAACAATCCATACTCCAACAACTATCAGATGGCATCTACAAGCCCATCTCCGACAAAAAGTCCCAACTGCAAATAGGGCAAATTTCTTGGTATTCTAGTGTTCAATCATCTTCCACCTTCAGATACCGACTGACACACAAACCACTCTACATCTTCAGGTTTAAGATAATTGAACAGGGGCAGCTGTCATACCCCAAAATTTGCCCACATATATTTACGATGGCCACTTTATTACGAATAAAAGTGATGGGGCGTTTGGTAAGAGTGTAAGGTTTGCGAGCGCGAGCTCCCGAGTTTGAATCCCATTTACTGACATTTTTTTTCTTCTTTTATTTAGTTGCTAACTCTAGTTTTAATTTTAATTTTTTCATTTATATTCAAAAATCAAAAAAATAAGTTTTTTAATAATTTAATTTTAATTTTCGTATTTATTAATTAAGCAATTTAAAAAAATATTTATTTTTTACTTTTTGTCATTTTATGCACTTTTTAGTCAAAAAAATTCAAAATACAAAAATATTTGATTGATTTTATTTTAGGACAGTTTTTATCAAAATAATTATAATTTGAAGATCAAATCAAATTTGATTTCAAATTTTAATTATTATTGATTTTATTTTATTTTAAGTTTAACCTAATTTTGTCTTATAAATACTAATCTTATTCTCTAACTTGAGGGACGAATCCTAACCTAACCAACACTCTCACGTTAACCTCTCACAACAAACTTTGAAACCACTCTTTCACGTAACATTCCTGCAGCAATTCGTCAACTTTTAGTACCACAAAGAAGACAAAATTTCAAGAATCAAAGTAAATATACAACATTGGCCTTTTTTAATGAAACTCGGTCTAACCGAGTCGGATTCGAAGAACAAGGTTTCTCACAGCCGTGAACCTGGCCATCACTCAACAAAACTGTAACCGTAAACCAACGCTTCATCATCACGCAAGCAGACAACAAGAAGCAATGTCCCTGGAAAAATTCTCCTTTAACTCCACAACATGATTAATTCAATTACAGAAAAAGATCTCTTCACCAAGGTACATCAATAACAAACTGAAAAATGATTGATAACAATATTTCTTGTTGTTTTTCAGGATAGACGGGAAGAATAAGAGGCAAATCGGTGAGCTGCTAATGATACCAATCGGAGAAGATGATCCACGCTGATTAACCGACACTCAAATCGGCATCTCCGACGAATCCGCAGCTTCATCAACGATCAACACTTCGTAACGGATACGCTCACGGCAACACAACATCACTGGCGCTGTTAGAGAGAATATTAAGGAAGCAGAAGAAGCACAAAGTCGTTACCGCCGCGGACATCGTCAATCAAAAGCGGGATCGAGATTGAATCGCTGTTCATACCGGAAGTTTCACGCTACCGCCGAATCCACCGGTGACGCTCACAGCCTCACGCTTAGACCACCCGCAGACCCTCAACCGCCACCAGCTCCGCCGCACCGCATCCTCAAGCCACCGCGAAGGGGGCGAAACCGGATCCAGCCACTCTCTCCGACGAACGCGACAATCCTGATACCAGTCGTATAACTCCACTGCCATCTGCAGGTAAGCCATTTTATTTCAGATTTTATGATGTTGTTTAGGCTTGATTTAACTATTAGGTGTTGAAGTTTGTGGTTTGAGAAGAAAGAAGAATTCTTCTTTTTGAAAAAGAAAGAAGAAGATATGTGTTTTACGGTTTCACCGAGGCATTGAGTACTGTATATTATTTTGTTTTCTTAATTCTCCTTTTAACCAATGCCACTTGTCACTATGTTCTCGGTCGGTAATGGTAAAGTAAAAAAAATTAAAGAGATAGCATACAGAGTGCTACGTCTTTCCCTTGCCATATCTAATGTTAGTTTTTCTTTTTTTTTGTTCAATTTTAATTAGAATTTAGAATTAGGTTCTTCTAGGAATATCAATTGGGCCTAAAGTTTATCACCTCTTATTTACACACTATTTTGTTTAATTTTGTTATCTAATTTAAGTTATTTAACTACAAAAAAAAAAAAAAAAAAACATTGTTTTTAATACTACTTAACTTTTGTTAAAATTTAATATGGATTTCTAGATTTTCTAATTTTGTCCATACTTTATACTTTTCTCATCTATTATTTTTACGCGTCCGTACTAACACCTTCTTGTTTTTGCGAGGTACTACCATCGTGAGTATTGGATTGTTTTGCAGAATTCATAGCTTGTGCATGCTTCAGAGTTCCTCCGACTGCAAACCATATCAGATCAAATCAAAAGCTAAGTCCTATTTCGTATTTATTTTAAATAATCATTCTATTTTGTTTTTATCAAATCAGGGTTAAATTTAATTGCCATTGAATTAGCCATACACTCTGCTTCCTATTATTTCTTCTGTCAATTCTTAGATGATCAGAGTCAATGCTTCATACTCGAGGCAAACCTTTGCCCACCAACCCTGTCAGGGCGAATGCCAAGCTAAGTACTCTTCATTCATTTACTTTTAATTTCTTTATTCTTTTGTTTTTTTAGAGTTAATAAAGTTTGCCTCCGAACCTGATAATGCACTCACCCTCTTTTGTTTGCCATTTTTCCCACCTTTTCAGGGTTTGTCAAATGCCAAAGCTACGCCATGGGTAACCCTAAACCCTAAATATTTTCTTGTTTTCTTTTATTATTACTTGTGTCAAACCCTGATAAGGGATCCGCTGGTTACAATTTCCCGCCCCCTTTATTGCTTTATATTATTGTGTGGTTAGTAATTTAGGGAGTGCAAGATTGTAATTAACCTAGAATCACTAATTTACAAGATAATATATTGAATTAACCACGTGATTGTTGCACACACACACCCTTTTGGGGTAACCTCTCTGTTGCCTTGTTGCCTGTTGCCTGTTGCCTTTGTGTTTTTGCAGAATAAGCTATGTCCCTCGAATTTGAGGATACCTCAGCCCTGCTGCCTCGATAATAAAAGGTCATGCGACCCTAAATGATGCTGCCTTCGATACACAATTATGACCTCGACCCTCGGATGTTGCCTACGGAAAATGGCTGAGGTATCTTCTGGTTGCCTAACGAAAAATGGCTTATTCTGATCCTTGCCTTAGATTACCTGCCCTTCTATGGCATGGGACAGTCTTATGGCAAAGGATGCTTCGACGACCCTTCAACCTCCAAACGAAAGGCTTCCTGCCCTCTTATGGCAAGGATAGATCCTTTCATTCTGAAAGGCTAAAAAGAGACCTATCATCTGAGTTTAAGGTAATTGCCCCTAATTGCCTTGCGATGCTCATCTTTAATATTCTTTCTCACAATTCTTCGAAAACTGGCTACGCTCATTTACGAGCTAAAGTCCACTTTTTCCTCTTTCATCTACATTTTCTGAAAACGAGCAAGCAAAGCAATTAAGAGCCCATGGAAAACCATGGATGCAAAGGGTGCCTTACACCTTCCCTTTGCATAAATTACCCCCCGAACTTAGATTTCTTAAAAGGTTTTTTTCTGTTTCTTTTTGCCTTTCCGAATATTGTTTGGATAAAATAAAAGTCGGTGGCGACTCTTGCTTACCGCGACATTTCGATCGATAAAAAGTCAGTTCACCGTATTACAGAACTGGCGACTCTGCTGGGGACTTTCCGATAAAAGAGGGGTTACCTTAAAAGTTTAGGATTCACTTAAATGTTTTCTATTGTTTGTTTTGTTTGTTTTATTTTTCAGGGGCGTTTTGGGAAAATTAAAGGACGAATCCTATTCCCGGATTCAAGAACACCTAAGTTTAGGAGTGGCATAGTCATGGCGACCTCTTTCACATATGTGGGAGATGAGTCAATATGAAGTTCACACTTGAGTTAGGACTCCATAGCATATGCACACCTTTCTCAAATGAGGGAGGTCTATGTATGTGTCTGTGGGTGCGCCGGAGCTCAAGGACCTTTAGTTACCCTTAACCCATCCTGGCCTTTAGGAACGTAGTGGGGGGACTACTCTTGACAAATGTTAAGAACTAGTCGCTACCCGATGCTACAATTCAGATAGGTTCTTTCTCAAAGTATCATTGCATGGTGCGAATGCATCATGTCCGAGGGTGCTTTAGAAGGGCTGACAATTCTGGATAACTTGTAGAACCCGTTGCTGAAATCTCCTTATCCATAGAAATACCCTTGGGAAGGACACCTGATCAGACTCCATGCAAGCCTTAAGTCAAAAAATTGTGTGACTTGTGTGACTTGTTTGTGTTTGCTACTAACCTTTGTTCTTTGCAGGTTTTGTTAAAAGGACGTGTTTGCCCTTACTATCTCACACTATGCCTAATGAATTGCATTCGCATAACATTCATGACATCATGACATCATAAGCATAACATGATTTAACTAACCCTTTCAAGGATCTTAGGGATTTAGGGCACACAATTTCAGGTGCCCTTATCAAAGGTTGATCTCCTAATCAAGGGGCAAGAGGATTTACTTCCCCCTGGCCACATACCTTCCAATTCAGAGATCCAGTACCTATCAAGGGGCAAGAGGATTTATTTTCCTCTGGCCACGTATCTTCAAATTCAGAAGTATCCTGAATCAGAGGCGATGACCCACTCGATATGGTGAGCTTGATTCTTAAAGAAGGACGCTTAAAAATGAAAGCCAAGGTTCTTCAGACGAAGCTGTGACTGATTAAATTCCTAAAGTTGCTAACTAAATTCCTTAAAGATCCTTGAAAACATTTCATTTGCATTCATAACATTGCATAACAGGTTTCCTATGATGGGTTTCTCATCCTTCCTCGCTGTTTATTTCAGCATCATGAATCTCGAACAATCAGTTAAAAATCTCCAAGCTCAGAACAACCAATTCCAAGAGATGATCTTTAACTTGGCCAAGGGGCAAGAAGAACTAAAGGCACTTCTGATCGAGAAGGAGGAGGATCAACATAGGCAACAAGATGGTCAAGGTAAATGGAAATCCAAACCCAAGCGATTATTCACTCCGTTGCACATGCCGATGTCTCAAGTTCTGCAACAACTGCTCAATCAGAACTTGATAACTCTATTGCCTCCATATTCATTGCCTACTAATCCCGCTCCTGGGTATAAGTATCATGCGAGATGTGCTTATCATTCGAATAGTCCTGGTCATGATACAAAGGATTGTGGACCGTTGAAACACAAGATTCAAGACTTAATTGATGAAAATATCATTGACTTCGACTCACCTGAAGAACCTCGCATGACTAAGGTTGTGTACAATCGGAAAGGTCGCAACGAACACAATCAATCTGTGAGGACATTTCTGATCTCTACACCAGTTCCACAACAAAGATGCAAGTCAGATACACCTAGGCGTTAATTCACAAAAATCAATATGACGCTGGCTCAGGCATTACGACACTTGTTGAAGTTAGAGTTGATTACTTTGAAGGACCCTCCGAAGAACCCTAGTACTTCTTATTCTCGTTATAATCCTAATGCAAGATGTGCATATCACTCTAATAGTCCTGGACATGACACTGACAATTGCTGGACATTGAGGAACAAGATTCAAGATATGATCGATGCTGGTGAAATTGAATTCCCTCATCCCAAGACCCCCGCAGTGATCAATGCTCCCATTCCTGGTCACCACAAGATTGATTAATGTTTAGAAGGATGAACTTTTTAGATCATTAGATTCACTCTCATTTGCAATTTCTATTCTGTTTGTTTAAACACTCCAATTATGATAGACATTATTTGTTTTAATAATCATCATCAGTGCATTGCATATGTTTGTCTTGAATAAATTATTTCGCTATCACTCTTTTTAAATTATGTCGTTACTCTGCATATGTTTTGTGATACTCAACTCCTGCTAAGCTGTAAGCCTTTTAAGGGAGGATGACGAAAACGATACCGCAACTTCATACAGTATACTTTTGAACGGACTATGCTGACGATGTACAGGCATTGTTTCAATTCCTAAACAGTGGAGATATAAGGATGCTAATCCCTCGTCAACCCCTTTGAGCCTAAGGCGTAGGAGTTTTATTTCTTGAAAATTCAAAATCTTTGATTATAACCTGGGGCAGGGTAGTTCTCAGTTAATTTGGCTGTGCATTCTATTTTAAGAGAACCATTCAGTACACCTTTCAACAAAGGTTTCAATCATAAACGTTCGACCATACACATCAAAGAGGTGTTGGAGATGTCAATCAAAAGACAATGATGGTTCATCAATCATCAAGCAACGCAGTCAATATCTTTCAAAAAGAAAAAAAAATGAAAAAACATATATACAAAGAAAAGCCTGCTAAGTCAAAAATCAAAAAGAAGACTTAGGCAAAAATCAAGGCATCTCGCTGACTGTAAGCTCAAAATAGACAGTTCAGGCAAAAGTTAGGGATATCAAAAAGATGAAAAAGAGAGAAGTCAATAAATTCTTGAACAACTCAAAGTTGTGACTACCAAAAGGAAGAAGTGACTGCCATCTCAAAAGTTCTCTTTGTTTGCGAACCATCAACATTATCAAAGGCGCAAATCCAAAAGTCTCTTGGAACCTGAATGCATAAGTCGAACCAACTGAGCTTAGGAATGAAGAACATCATAAAGAAGGGGATGGGTATAAATAAACTTTGAGCCTTTATCTTTTGTTTCTTAAAACCGTGAACCAAGCCACGTTACAACCCTTGAAAGTCCTAACTGAAGCATGGTTAGTTCGAAAGCATACTGTCACCAAAAAGGTATCCCGACTCCTTAAGGTTTACTAAAATGCTGAGTAGATATTTCGCTTCTACAAAAAATAGCATGTTTTACAAATATCACGCTTTCACATCTCTTGTTTTAATGTTTTTTTAAAAACTCAAGACAAACGTATGCATTGCATCTCATGAATTCATTATTAAACATATTCTGCTACGTAATTTCAAATGTTAGCATCAGAATAAATTTGCACAGGGTATGGCTAATGACTGAAAGTTATCCCGACAAACAAAATCACTCCAATAAGCCATGTCTCTTACGTATACAAGGGGCATGACATGTTTTGCCCAATCAATCTGGGGCAATCAAGTCAAGATTCGAAGAATCTCTCAAAATGCCAAAAGTCAAAGGCATTCATCCCAAGTGGACTTCAAACTATTTCCCGATCAATCTGGGGCAATCAAGTCAAGATTCCGAGAATCTCTCATGGATGCTCGAACAATCAGGGGCATACATCCAAGTATATCTAAAGCTAGTCCCCAATCAACATGGGACACTGTCTTGAGCCTATGATTACTGGGGGCATATCGCCCATAGTGTACATCTCATAAAGCCCTCGCGAGGCGAATCTTTCCAAAGATCCTACTAGCAGGGGCAAATCTATGCAAGTCTAGTTTTACATCTTTATCAAATACTCAGTGGCATGTCCTAATCAAATCCAGGAATGGTAGTCACTATAATACTGGGGGAAATATTCAAGGCATCTATGCCCTCCCGCAATTCCGATTTCACAAAATCATATCCCCACAGAACAATCCTCTAGAAGATATCTTCAAACATACTCGGCCCGACAAAGACATGGCTCCCCAACAGAGTTTACATCTTCAATACCACCTGTTCTCCGACACTTTGCTCTTCTCCAACATGATTTATTAATATCCCTAAATCAGGGTACATCAAACTACTGTTCATCCCCAAACAGAAATTATAAATCCCCAGCTGAGCATCTTCAAGACGAAATCCAAACTACAAAGACTTGGAGATTTATTGTCTCGACTAAATCATATTTGCATACCATATGACACAAACATATTCATACATCGCATACATCACTATATAACAAATCCATAACATACAAAGTTTCTCATTTATTTTGAGAGACTCATTACATAACACATGCATCATGACATAAGAAAACTAACCTTTACTTTTCAGGATATTACTGTCTCTACTTTCAAGAATTAAGTCGATACCTTTGACGGTTCCTTAATAATCTATCTCCAGAGTTAAGTCGACACCTTTGACGGTTCCTTAACAACCTTCCAGAATTAAGTCGATACCTTTGACGGTTCCTTAATGATCTATCTCCAGAGTTAAGTCGACACCTTTGACGGTTCCTTAACAACCTTCCAGAATTAAGTCGATACCTTTGACGGTTCCTTAATGATCTATCTCCAGAGTTAAGTCGACACCTTTGACGGTTCCTTAACGACACACTTCAGATATAAGTCGACACCTTTGACGGTTCCTTATACAATCCATCTACATATCTGAGTCGATACCTTTGACGGTGCCTCAATGATATGCTTCAGATATAAGTCGACACCTTTGACGGTTCCTTATACAATCTATCTACATATCTGAGTCGATACCTTTGACGGTGCCTCAATGATATGCTTCAAAGTTAAGTCGACACCTTTGACGGTTCCTTAACAACCCACATCAAGAGTTAAGTCGACACCTTGGACGGTTCCTTAACGACGTATTTCAAATTTAAGTCGATACCTTTGACGGTTCCTTAAATAACCCAACACAGACTTGAGTCGACACCTTTGACGGTTCCTCAACATTCAAACAAAAAAGAGAAGACGGCAAAAGCAGAAATTTCGCAACAATCCATACTCCAACAACTATCAGATGGCATCTACAAGCCCATCTCCGACAAAAAGTCCCAACTGCAAATAGGGCAAATTTCTTGGTATTCTAGTGTTCAATCATCTTCCACCTTCAGATACCGACTGACACACAAACCACTCTACATCTTCAGGTTTAAGATAATTGAACAGGGGCAGCTGTCATACCCCAAAATTTGCCCACATATATTTACGATGGCCACTTTATTACGAATAAAAGTGATGGGGCGTTTGGTAAGAGTGTAAGGTTTGCGAGCGCGAGCTCCCGAGTTTGAATCCCATTTACTGACATTTTTTTTCTTCTTTTATTTAGTTGCTAACTCTAGTTTTAATTTTAATTTTTTCATTTATATTCAAAAATCAAAAAAATAAGTTTTTTAATAATTTAATTTTAATTTTCGTATTTATTAATTAAGCAATTTAAAAAAATATTTATTTTTTACTTTTTGTCATTTTATGCACTTTTTAGTCAAAAAAAATCAAAATACAAAAATATTTGATTGATTTTATTTTAGGACAGTTTTTATCAAAATAATTATAATTTGAAGATCAAATCAAATTTGATTTCAAATTTTAATTATTATTGATTTTATTTTATTTTAAGTTTAACCTAATTTTGTCTTATAAATACTAATCTTATTCTCTAACTTGAGGGACGAATCCTAACCTAACCAACACTCTCACGTTAACCTCTCACAACAAACTTTGAAACCACTCTTTCACGTAACATTCCTGCAGCAATTCGTCAACTTTTAGTACCACAAAGAAGACAAAATTTCAAGAATCAAAGTAAATATACAACATTGGCCTTTTTTAATGAAACTCGGTCTAACCGAGTCGGATTCGAAGAACAAGGTTTCTCACAGCCGTGAACCTGGCCATCACTCAACAAAACTGTAACCGTAAACCAACGCTTCATCATCACGCAAGCAGACAACAAGAAGCAATGTCCCTGGAAAAATTCTCCTTTAACTCCACAACATGATTAATTCAATTACAGAAAAAGATCTCTTCACCAAGGTACATCAATAACAAACTGAAAAATGATTGATAACAATATTTCTTGTTGTTTTTCAGGATAGACGGGAAGAATAAGAGGCAAATCGGTGAGCTGCTAATGATACCAATCGGAGAAGATGATCCACGCTGATTAACCGACACTCAAATCGGCATCTCCGACGAATCCGCAGCTTCATCAACGATCAACACTTCGTAACGGATACGCTCACGGCAACACAACATCACTGGCGCTGTTAGAGAGAATATTAAGGAAGCAGAAGAAGCACAAAGTCGTTACCGCCGCGGACATCGTCAATCAAAAGCGGGATCGAGATTGAATCGCTGTTCATACCGGAAGTTTCACGCTACCGCCGAATCCACCGGTGACGCTCACAGCCTCACGCTTAGACCACCCGCAGACCCTCAACCGCCACCAGCTCCGCCGCACCGCATCCTCAAGCCACCGCGAAGGGGGCGAAACCGGATCCAGCCACTCTCTCCGACGAACGCGACAATCCTGATACCAGTCGTATAACTCCACTGCCATCTGCAGGTAAGCCATTTTATTTCAGATTTTATGATGTTGTTTAGGCTTGATTTAACTATTAGGTGTTGAAGTTTGTGGTTTGAGAAGAAAGAAGAATTCTTCTTTTTGAAAAAGAAAGAAGAAGATATGTGTTTTACGGTTTCACCGAGGCATTGAGTACTGTATATTATTTTGTTTTCTTAATTCTCCTTTTAACCAATGCCACTTGTCACTATGTTCTCGGTCGGTAATGGTAAAGTAAAAAAAATTAAAGAGATAGCATACAGAGTGCTACGTCTTTCCCTTGCCATATCTAATGTTAGTTTTTCTTTTTTTTTGTTCAATTTTAATTAGAATTTAGAATTAGGTTCTTCTAGGAATATCAATTGGGCCTAAAGTTTATCACCTCTTATTTACACACTATTTTGTTTAATTTTGTTATCTAATTTAAGTTATTTAACTACAAAAAAAAAAAAAACATTGTTTTTAATACTACTTAACTTTTGTTAAAATTTAATATGGATTTCTAGATTTTCTAATTTTGTCCATACTTTATACTTTTCTCATCTATTATTTTTACGCGTCCGTACTAACACCTTCTTGTTTTTGCGAGGTACTACCATCGTGAGTATTGGATTGTTTTGCAGAATTCATAGCTTGTGCATGCTTCAGAGTTCCTCCGACTGCAAACCATATCAGATCAAATCAAAAGCTAAGTCCTATTTCGTATTTATTTTAAATAATCATTCTATTTTGTTTTTATCAAATCAGGGTTAAATTTAATTGCCATTGAATTAGCCATACACTCTGCTTCCTATTATTTCTTCTGTCAATTCTTAGATGATCAGAGTCAATGCTTCATACTCGAGGCAAACCTTTGCCCACCAACCCTGTCAGGGCGAATGCCAAGCTAAGTACTCTTCATTCATTTACTTTTAATTTCTTTATTCTTTTGTTTTTTTAGAGTTAATAAAGTTTGCCTCCGAACCTGATAATGCACTCACCCTCTTTTGTTTGCCATTTTTCCCACCTTTTCAGGGTTTGTCAAATGCCAAAGCTACGCCATGGGTAACCCTAAACCCTAAATATTTTCTTGTTTTCTTTTATTATTACTTGTGTCAAACCCTGATAAGGGATCCGCTGGTTACAATTTCCCGCCCCCTTTATTGCTTTATATTATTGTGTGGTTAGTAATTTAGGGAGTGCAAGATTGTAATTAACCTAGAATCACTAATTTACAAGATAATATATTGAATTAACCACGTGATTGTTGCACACACACACCCTTTTGGGGTAACCTCTCTGTTGCCTTGTTGCCTGTTGCCTGTTGCCTTTGTGTTTTTGCAGAATAAGCTATGTCCCTCGAATTTGAGGATACCTCAGCCCTGCTGCCTCGATAATAAAAGGTCATGCGACCCTAAATGATGCTGCCTTCGATACACAATTATGACCTCGACCCTCGGATGTTGCCTACGGAAAATGGCTGAGGTATCTTCTGGTTGCCTAACGAAAAATGGCTTATTCTGATCCTTGCCTTAGATTACCTGCCCTTCTATGGCATGGGACAGTCTTATGGCAAAGGATGCTTCGACGACCCTTCAACCTCCAAACGAAAGGCTTCCTGCCCTCTTATGGCAAGGATAGATCCTTTCATTCTGAAAGGCTAAAAAGAGACCTATCATCTGAGTTTAAGGTAATTGCCCCTAATTGCCTTGCGATGCTCATCTTTAATATTCTTTCTCACAATTCTTCGAAAACTGGCTACGCTCATTTACGAGCTAAAGTCCACTTTTTCCTCTTTCATCTACATTTTCTGAAAACGAGCAAGCAAAGCAATTAAGAGCCCATGGAAAACCATGGATGCAAAGGGTGCCTTACACCTTCCCTTTGCATAAATTACCCCCCGAACTTAGATTTCTTAAAAGGTTTTTTTCTGTTTCTTTTTGCCTTTCCGAATATTGTTTGGATAAAATAAAAGTCGGTGGCGACTCTTGCTTACCGCGACATTTCGATCGATAAAAAGTCAGTTCACCGTATTACAAGTATAATGGGTTGGTAAGTGTATGTTTGTGAAGAGTGAATATATTTACATTCCTGATAAGTTATTTCTCTTCTAAGAATGTGTTTATTCTTTTACTGTCTATATCTTTGTTTACTTTTTGTTCATTCAATCTCAAGCTCGAAACCGTAGAAACTGTTGAATGGCATCTCTCCATCTCTGTGGACGATAATTCCTGGATCAATATTTCCAAATCTTGTTTGTTGCTTGCCCTATACTGCATTCAACAAAATGGCGCCGTTGCCGGGGATGGTTGTGATTGCATCGCAATAGTTTTCGTGATTTTGAGCTTTGTATATATCGTATATATTGTATAGTTTCACTTGTATATATATTTACTTGTACATGTTTACTTGTTTATGTTCACCATATAAGTTTACTTGTATATGTTACATATAAGTATACTTTTATTGGTGAATGTTGGTGAAACATGTTGATCTCGGATGAGCTCTTTAATACCAAATCTTCACTTTTCAACTTGTGAATCCAACATTCACTAACTTTTCTCTTTTTGTATGATAATAGTTGTTTGTGTTCCATACTTGTGCATATGTGTTGGTTTGTGTACATAATTGTATACTTGCGTTTTCTTTTATGTTTGTATAATTGTTGTATATATTTGTACCTGTAACGTTTGTTGAGTGTTTGGTTAGGACACTTTCTTTAGGTTTGTGCGGTGAGACATTACCATGGCATGACGGGAGGAAGCTACTTTCCAAACACCAAAACAATAAAGGCATCGAGCTAACGACGTAAAACAAGCGCTTGTTGGGAGGCACCCCAACGGTTGTAAATTTTTGTCTATATTTCAGTATTTGAGGTATTTAGGTGAAGTGGAGGAAAATTGGAACAAGTGTTTCTGTTCTGATTTTTCTGGTTTTTCTGTCATCCGCTAAGCGAGCCTAGCTCCGCTAAGCGATGACAGTAAAATTTTGTTTTTCTGCTTTGTACCAGTGGGGTTCCCATTCCACTTGGTTCACTCCTTTTCTCCACTTTCACCAAGGTTATTTAGTAGTAGATATTAGTGTTATTTTTCTAATTCTTTTGTTGGTTGTTTGTACTCAAATTTTGTTCGGTGATTCGAAGATTTTTGAGGTGATTTTCCAAAGCTTGAGTGTTTCAACTTGCGGATGTATGGTAGGATATTATTTTTGAAGTTGTATCATTCAAGGTATTCATTTATCGCTTTCTATAGCATAACATGTTTAGGAAACTTTTCATTTGTACAATTACCATACCATTCATTCTTTTGCATTACTTGCTTGTTGATTGAATCACTTTAGTTCCCAAACCATAAATGTGAGGAAGCTTTCCATTGTTTACATATGCTGGAGGCCACAATCTTTGTTTTAACTGGATTTTATTATGCTTAATCTTTTGTTTATGTTGATTTTATGAAAGCATGAAAAGGATCAAGGCATTTTGTTTCATTTTGAGCACAACTACCAAAACCAAATAGTCATTTCACCTTGTGAGTGTGTGATCATTTGTTAACCCTTTTGAGCTTTTTGTCAATGTCCATGTTGTTTTTGCTAAATGCTTATCTTTGAGTGTTTAGTTGTCATTTTTGCATGGATGATTGATTCTTTGTTTTCTTGAACCCTCAACCATGATTTTTGGTATGAATTTTTACCTTGCCTTAGAAAGTAGGGAGTATTCATATGATGGTGTGGTTGAATTCAAGTTGGGGAGAGAAAATGATTATGTACTTATTTGGTTGTTGCTATGAGGTTGAAAAAGAAAAAATGTGAAAAGAAAAAAAAGAAAGAAAAAAATGTGAAAAAGTTTTGAAAAAGAAAAAGAAAATAGAAGTGAATAATTGTGCTAATAAGTATTGTGATTGGTTTGAGAAACTTGTGGTTAAGGAAGAAGTTTAATCGAGATTTTGTTGTTCGAATCTTTGGTGGATTGATCACTCCCTTAGGTTTAGGCAAGTTTTTGTTTCGATTAGCCTTAGGACTTATCCATTGTTTGTTAACCAAGCCACATTACAACCTTGAAAAGTCCTTGTGATTCTTGCTTTTATATCTTCAATGTGATTTTTGGATGAATGCATAATTTAATCTTTTGTTTGCAAGATTGTTGGATGAGTGTTAAAAGTCCTTCACCTTTGTGTGTTCTTCATCCATTGATGAATGTTTGCTAGGTGTGATTCATGATGTGAGCATGTATTGGTTTAGAATGTTTTGCATGATTTTTGTACTTAGGATTAGTTTCATTTACATGTTGTCGTTGTAGGATAATGGTAAGTATTTACTTTGTTTATACGTTTTTGTATTGAGCCATACATTTGTTTTTGGTTTTCAAAACTTGTTGATTCACAATTCTTTGGCTTATTGCTTTTGATTCTTTGATTTATTTGACATTGTTTGAGGACAAACAAAGTTTTAAGTTGGGGAGAGTTTGATAAGTGCCAAAATGTTGTTATTTTGAGTATATAATTGTGGCACTTATCGATTCTATTCATTCTGATTTTGTAATAAAATCCCCACTTTTGTGTATATATCCACATTATTTAGTTTTTATATGTTTTATATACCGTTTAATAGTTTTTCTTTTGTTTTTATAGGTATTCATGCTTATTGGAGCCTCGAGGAATAAAGTGTCGAAGGCACGACTCCGATTGCGCGATTTTGGATCAAATAAGCAAGTTTTGTGCAGAGAGCGCCGCTGAGCGGCGTGTAAGCGCGCTTTCCAGGGGCGAACCAAATTTCCCTGGCCGCTAAGCGGCGGGTCTGGCCGCTGAGCGGAGGCCTGTTTACTGTTCTTGATATTTTTGTAATACGTGTAGTCCGCTAAGCGAGATTTGGCCGCTAAGCGGCCGTAGCAGAAAATGTGTTTATATTTCTTCATTTGAACCATTTTAGGGTTATGGTTTTGGAGAGTTTTTGGTTCCAACTCCATCATTTTCATTCTTAGATTGGGATTAGCTTAGAAAACAACACTGGGTCATGCACTTGGAAGATCGGAGGTGGATTTCTCATCAACCGGAGCTGACAACCCGCGAAATGTTTGGTTTATCTCTTCTATTCTTTGTGTATTTCTTTTGTGTTGGGTTTGTTTGTAGAGATACTTGAATCTTATGTATATTTACCGATTATAATGTTATGTTTAACTTGCTTTACAAATCTGTGTTGATATTGTTCTGAATTTTTGCTCTGTGCTGGAGATTTGAGTTGCTTTAGAGATAAATTGCTTGAATCTTTATCTAGAATGATATTCTGTTGGTTCTGAACTCTAGAGATAGATTTAGAGCTAGCATTCACTGTTTGTATCTGTTCTTAATGCTTTCGTGTTTAAGCGGCGCGCGAGAGATCGCCGACGCGAGAATACGGATGTTCTCGCAGCTTCGCGTTAGAGATAACCTTAGTTGTGAGATGATCTCGTTTGTGCTCCAGAGATGGACGCTTATGTGAGAGATACGTGATGACATAGATGAGTATCGTAGGTTGAGTATAATGGGTTGGTAAGTGTATGTTTGTGAAGAGTGAATATATTTACATTCCTGATAAGTTATTTCTCTTCTAAGAATGTGTTTATTCTTTTACTGTCTATATCTTTGTTTACTTTTTGTTCATTTAATCTCAAGCTCGAAACCGTAGAAACTGTTGAATGGCATCTCTCCATCTCTGTGGACGATAATTCCTGGATCAATATTTCCAAATCTTGTTTGTTGCTTGCCCTATACTGCATTCAGCAAGCATCAGAAATAAGAAAAAGGAAGTGTAGTAGAAATAAATAACTAGAAATTAAAGAGTTAAGGGATAAGAGAAATGCACCAGAAATTATAGAGGTTCAGTCTTATTCAAGTGACCAAATCCTCTCCCCAAGAATTCTTCTTCAAATTTTTCACTATCTTCAGAGCTTTCAACAGGATATGTCCACGAACCTCCAAGATTGGAGTTTTTTGAATCGCTAATTTCCCAACCATGATCAAAGTTTTAATTACTGAAACCTCCACAACCAACTGAGATCTTTTTAACAGCAGGCTAAGCTCACAAACTGAGTGAGCTTTTAACATATGGCTAAACTCATAAACCTACATAGAGTTTTAACTATGAAACCTCCCTAACCAATACGAGGTTTTAACTGGTTTACCTCGATAACCAAAAGAGAGCTTTTTTTACTTGGTTTAACTCACAATCAAAAGAGAGTTTTTTTTACTTGGTTTAACTCATCACCAAACCAATTTTTTTTCCTAATGAGAAATTATAATAATGATCTTACACCAGAAAAAAATCCTCACTGATATAATACTTTACTCTCAAAAGCACCAAGTTAAATGTAAGAAATAAGAGAAAAATAGGAGAGTAGAAAAGGCATGTGAAATACGATTTTTGGTGTGTTAGAGATGAGAATGAGCACTATATTTGTAGGATAAAAGGTGACTCATATATGGAAATAATCCATGAGCTTTTTAAAGCTCATAATCGATTATCACAAGTGCATAATCAATTATGGCACCCCAAAATGGAAGGTTTTGATTTCTAGTCGTTGCCAACCATTAAGGGAATTGTCCAATCGATTTTAGGCGTTACAAATGGAGATAATCAACTATCCAAAAGGCATAATCAATTATCCATTGTAAAACTCGCTTCAAATTGATACGATAGTCCCCTAATCAATTGGCTAGGCTTTTAAAGCATTTTTTAGGTTATTTTCTTAAAATAATAAAGGCTTTTCAAAGGGTTTAAAGTATTTATGTGTGTGTGTTATTTGCCTTAATGCAACCAATAGTTAGTCTTATACCTTTACAAACACTGCCCACTACTTAGAATCAACGAGCTTTCACACTTCCTCTCTTTCACAACTCTTCGTTGCATGTTATTTCCTTTTTGTATGTTTATGAGACCATATAACAAAAGAAGGGTTTCAATATGAGGCATACCTTATTTAGGGATGCCTTCCAATTTTTTTTGTCTTCATAACTGATTGAGTGCTGTTTCATCGAGTCAAAACCTTATCATCTCTCATGAAGCAATTTTCCGATGTGATTTCGAATTAAAGCTATAACACGTCTTCCGTTCGAGTTTGTTTTGGAGGTTCTGTATTTTGAACAAGTCAAAGATGCAGCAAGCACACATGCATTTCCCAGTCCATACTCATTTCCTAATAGAGATGCAGAACGTGAGGAAATTATGAAAAGAAGTTGTCATTCCCACAATAAACAAGCCAAGTTACTTGAAGATCCAAGACAAAGAATATTGCAAGGGTGTTCTAGCTAGGGGTGTTCGCGGTGCGGTTTGGTTCGGTTTTGAGCATAAAAGTCATCCTAACCGCGGGATAAAATGCATGCGGTTCGGTTTGGTTCGGTTAACTTTTAAAAAGTCATCCAAACCAAACCAAACCAAACCAATGCGGTTAGAATCGGTTCGGTGGGCTGCGGTTTACACCATAAAATAAAAATGTACTTAAATAAAAAAAAAAAGAAAAATAATTCATTCCTCCATACATATATTACATATATTACAGTACCATTAAAAAGAAGTTTTTCATACTAATTACACCAAAATAATTCATTCTTCCATACATGTATTTTACACCAAAATTACTACCATATAAGTGTATCATGTATTTTACAGTACCATACTATGTATTTTACATATACTACATACTAAATTACTAATATAACTTCAGTTATTCATACTACATACTATATACAGTTTTTCATACTAATAAACTATATACAAGTATCAGATAACTTCAGTTCTAAATATCAATACAACATTACAACTTCATGACTAAATATTATCAGTACTACATATACACCAAATGCTTCTCTAGAATGAGTGAGAGAGAAATCAGAGAATGAAGTTGAAATGTTGAATAGGAAGGAAGAATGAAGGAATAGTGAGTCACGTGACGTGAGTGTACAATATTGCAATTGGATTGGAAATATAATAAATTAATTATAGAAATTCAAAAGTTTAGTTAAATATGCGGTTCGGTTCGGTTTGGTTTGGTTTTGTAAAATGAAAACCGCAAACCAAACCGAACCGTGCGGTTTGGCCCAAAAATCATCCAAAACCATCCAAACCAAACGCGGTTTTTGCGGTTTTCGGTTTGGATTAATTCGGTTTGCGGTTTTCCTTTTGGATTGGTTCGGATACGATCACCCCTAGTTCTAGCTGAAATCAAATTTCGATGTTATATAGAGATGAATTCAATTTAAAATACGGTCTTTGAATTATATCGGTGCAAAGGCCGCGCATATGAAAGCAAACATATTTGATTTTATTGTAAACATAATCCACCTGAAGAAATTCAAGAAAAGGTACAATTGCATTTTGTAAAAGCTAAAAATTTTTAACCCATGTTTTTTATATGTCTCTAGATCTTACTGTGTGCAAACTCATAGTTAAGTTGTTTGTTGGCATTGAATCTTAAGCTCTTGAAGAGTTTGCGTATAAATAATCATTTATGCATTGTGATATGTTACCAATTAATTGGACGAGACTGTGAATATTGAGTCGATTCTCGAATAAAAAACACTTGATGATTTTATGAGCCTTGGAATCTAAAGTATCATGACACATATCACATTGATGCTTATATCACTCATGTCCATTTTTGTGTTATATTTGGAGGGCCAACTTTCGTCGTGATCGGCTCATCAAGAATTTGACACAAGGTATAAATTCATTTTGTAAAATCTAAAAATTTTTAACCCATGTTTTTTATGTCTCTAGATTTTACCGGGTTCTATGACTTCATCGGATTGAGATCCCACTTGAGCTCCCTGATTTCTTTACATCGCGAACCATCTGGGTTCTCCGGATTCTCCATTCAAGTCGTAGCTTTTTTCAACTTCATTAAAGTCATAAATCTTCCGCATATACGCCAGGGTGAATCCCTCAAGAGTTGATTCATCATCAAGACCACGAATTTACGGGAGCTTACTCGATCAAAATACGTAAACCTAAAATACGTTTATGTCAAGTTTATGTGATCTGGGATAAACTCAAAACACTTCATCCTTACAGGCCTCATGCTTTGGGGGCTATGTACATATCAGGTTTTGTTAGGTAATTCGAACATGGCCAAGATTGTGCACCTGCAATTAATGGACGATACGATGATAATACCATAATTCAGGTGTTGCGATATATTCTGAGAAAACGTTAAGACGAAGCCGATATCTATTACGATGCTCAAAAGTCATTTATTCATTATGACCATCGTTAATGAATGTGACAGTTACGTTAGGTATGGCCATAAATGGCTATCAAACTTATTAAATTGTGTTTATTTGGTGTCCAATGAAGGATGAGGGGTTGCACTATAAATTGGACCTTCAGCAACGTAAAATAGGATTCTCTAATTATTTGAAAAATCCACTAATAAACTCTAAAAAAAATACACATAACATACGTAAAAATCTTGAACCACTAACAATGGTGGTCATTCATCCCTCCCAAAAACACATCAAATACCAAATTCCATACACTTTTGTAATCCCTTCTAACCAACTTCAGGAGGATTAATTTTTTATATATATATATATATATATATATATATATATATATATATATATATAAACAATTAGATTAATGGTGATCATATACATAAATAAATGGTTGCAAAGTTTTGAATCTATCATGTGCTACAACCAAGAAATACATGGAGATCAAATAAGTTAGGATTTTGATAAAGTAAAGTGAATTTTTGATATCATAGAGAGTAGTAAACCTAGAAGGTTAGCACGTAAACGCCTAATATTTATAAGAAAGTTATATGAATGTGTTAATGATAAAATATATAAAATGACATGTGGTGAGTTCTATATAATAGTGTAGGCAGTTAGAGACGTCCTCGTGTCTTCTTCCTCCTCACGCAAAAGACTGTCCAATTATATATAATGGTGGTTGACGTTCTTACTTCGACACTCAAGTTCTTGAATTGAACCTCATTATGATTGGCATTTAATGTCTTAAACATGTGGTTGGCTCCGAAAATTATCTAAAATACCATATAAAATAATTTTTTTTAAGGGAAATGAAGTTTCTAAATATGTATGACTTTATTTTTTATTACAGCTTAATAAAATCATAGAAGCAACTAGTACTAGCAAACTTTGTCTACTAATTACAACTTGATAGTTGCGAGGATTTTAATATGAACAAATTGATGGAGTTTTAAATCAAAATCCATAACTTTGTCACAATACATTAGACTACTTAAGAAAGAAAAATAATAAAAACTTTATTTTTACATATTAATTAATGTTTTATCCCCATTTTCAACTTATTAACACGTGTATAAGAAACTTTTACCAAAAAAGAAATATTTGAAGTATTTCTTGCCAAACAAGCCTAACTTGGTTTGCATAATCAATTCTGCCATACTGATTAGACCACCCCACTACTAAAATTTAGTTTTCCAAAGATATGCTTTGAAGGTAAATGCAACATTGTGGGAAATGTGGCAAAAAGTGCGACAATAGAGGTTTTTGTTTATGGAATGTGCAGCTATGCTTAGAACTTGAAATGGATTAAGTAGTTTGACCAATAAAGCAGCCACTACTAAAATTTATTTGATCTTAATTTATTAATTGATGACTTGGTGTAATGATAAATAATATTGCTACTTGTTTTTGTTTGGTATTGTTATAATTGAAGCAAAAAAACCGTAATTGGTTGTTTATGAAATAACTAAAAGAGCTGCTATTCCAACTCTTAAATCATACTCCCTCCCTTTTTCTTATAAAAAATATTTTATTTCGGTTATATGTGATTTTGATAAAATTAATTAAATATATTAATTTTAATCATAAACTTAGTATTGTTCATTAAAATATTCTCATTAAATATAATTATTAAAAATAGTTGAATAGAATGAAAATTAATAAATAAAATAATAAAAATTACTTATATTTATAAAGTAATAATTTACAAAGTAATAATGTTATATGGACCAATTTCTTTTAAAAAATTAAATAAAAAAAGCGACTTTTAAAGTTAACTAAATACATTATAAAAAAATATAAAAATAATAATTGTGAGAGCTAAGATATGAAACATGGTTCTTTAGTCACATATCCTCTCGGTTGAATTTATAAACCGAGAGAATATGTGATATTTTTTAATTAAAAATTAAGTTAAGGCGCTTAGTGGAAGTGATTGTACTTTGATTGGATAGAACACCGAGGTAATTTTTTATTAGGAAATGTATTTGTTTTAGTGCATGGAGCAAAGTCCTCCATATCCATGAAATTCCTCCTATGTTGGTCTCCAAGTTTGACATTATGGGACTTGAGCACAGTAGATTGTGTAAATATTATAAGGTCAAGGGTTACCATACTAAAGATCGTTACCAAATGAAAAAAAAAGAGATTAAGAGGCTCATCCAACTAGGCCATCAGTCATCAGGAGACTATAGATTTTATGGTCGAGACCCCTCATAAACCATAGATCCAAGAAGCTAAAGGAGCCAAGCAAAGGATATGAGGATACGACAATATGAAATACCCTTAACACTATTATAGGAGGGTTCATAAGAATGAGAAGAAAGGAGTCGAGACGTTACCCGCGACGACTAATTAATGAATGACGAACAAGAGATGAGAAAGAAAGTTGAACATAGAGTGTATAAGGATTTTGTGTAATAGAAAAAACATGAACTAGCTTGGAATGAGAAGATGTTATATTTACTTAAGGGCGTGATATGTAGACAAGAAGGTGATCATACTTAAGACTAGTAGCTCAGGAATGTAGAGTTAATGATGACTTGACATCAAAACAGTAAGTAATAATTAAATCCAAACCCTTAACAAAAGTAGGAAGGTCAAAATACAAAAAAGAAAACTCTTAGAGGATATGGCGTGGCCTTTTATATCCATGGCGAAGTGATGGACATATGTTCCCTAATCATAACTAGCATACATTCAGGTATCTCTCCTTTAAAGCATCCCACTCTTACAGACCTCATGCTTGAGGTATTGTGAATATTCTAGTCTCTCTTCTAAAGCATCTCACCCCTATAGTCCTCATACTTGACAGACTGCGTACATTCTGATTTTTCCTATAAATCATCTCCTCTATACAAGCCTCATGCTTGAGAGACTGTGTACATTCTAGTATCTCCTCTAAAGCATCTTTCCCCTTCAGATCTCATTCTTGAGAGACTGTGTACATTCTGGTATTTCACCTAAAAGTATTTGGCCAGACTCGAACTTGAGCGTAACATGAGATGCCCAACCTAATTTGTTTACGGAAAAAGGATTAAGACAAATCACTAATTATCGGATTGGTCAAAAAGGTCGAATCAAGGCTATATACATCTCATTTATGATAAGTATTGTACATGTAGACAAAGCATTTAAGCAGCTAAATAGTCTTGAAAGCTTGACCTTGGACAAGAAAACATGAGACGTAATTCCTTTTATAGCTTTGAACCAAGCAAGGACACATGTGTCATAATGGCAAATAAATCAATCATAAATGACTTTGAGCAGAGAAAATCCATAAATTAATAATTATCAAGTACAAAAGACAAACCTTTGATGCGACACATTCTCAAATAAATAGTTGTTCTGACTGATCTATCCTTGATAGAGTTATCAATTAGCATAATCATCGTATACAAGATAATATGTAACTTGTTCAGTGTATTATATTGAGGATCATAGTCTATATATTACGTGATAACCAATTAAGATTTTCATTATACTTAAATTTGTCATCCTAAATATTATATTGAATAAATATATAATTAAAAATATATAATCAATCTTATTACTTTATTTCACCACTAATCAATTAAAACATGTAGTTGGTAAACATATAATATAATTAAATAAAAATATACATCAGACGATAGTATTTAAATATAATAGTTAAACAAAATATTCTAACATAATTGTCTTACTTTTGTTATGTCAGGTGACAAATCAATCCATCTTACGAACTTCTACTAAAAACTACTATATTTTTACTAGTACAAGCAGTTATGAAATTAATAGGAATTAAATAGTGGGACTCGAAACTAAAAATAAAAAGTAAATTTTTACTCTATAAAATTTTATAGAGGAATTATAGTGATAACTCATGGCTTGTATATTGTACTTGTTTTGAATTTGTTTTCATACACATAGATTAGTTTATATGAACAATTCTGGACTTAGATAAAATCGTTTGATCGTATTTAACGAAAATATAATAAACTATATTTGTAAAAAGAAACATATTTTTTCTACAAGTGCTTAAATATGAACTTTAAGTACTTAAAGGTATGGTCTTGTTATCCAACTTGATTTGTTTGTAGTATTTAATTGATTGGAGAAAGTCAAAGTCTTATATGTCTAAGCGTATAAACACATGTCGTCAAACAATGGGTTCGTGCTTCTGTAACGATTTTTTGTTTTCCAGAAACGACTTCCTACTTACTTCTTTTTACATACGACCTGGCTTATACTATTTCTTGCCAAACAAGCCTAACATGGTTTTCATAATCAATTCTTCCACACTGATTTAGACCATCCCACTCACTAACATTATGATCTCATGCTCATGCATGAAATTTTGCAATTTCTATGAACCTCCCTTCTTCTATAAATATCTCTTATTCTTCTCATTCAATACATATCCACCAAAGTATATCATAATACAAACACACATATAATGAAGTTCAATAAAACCATCTTTCTTTTTTCCTTTCTCATGGCTCTTGCCATTACACTATCATTAGCAACATCTTACGAAATGGAAGAACCGAACTCATATCTTCAAAGAAAAAGCCACTTCTTCCATTCTCGAAAACAAAATAGAGGCTCACTAACATGCGAGAAATACCCCAAAGTTTGTCGGATCAAAGGTAGCGCGGGACCAGATTGTTGTAAGAACAAATGTGTCAATTTTACTACAGACATGTTTAATTGTGGGAGGTGTGGAAAGAAATGTAGTTTTCCAAAGATATGCTGTGAAGGTAAATGTGTGAATCCTAGGAGTAACGAGAAGCATTGTGGGAGATGTGGTAACAAGTGTGACAACAGAGGTTCTTGTGTTTATGGAATGTGCAGCTATGCTTAGAACTTCAAATGGATTAAGAGTATATAAAGTGTGATCAATAATGCAGCCATACTATTTATTTTTAAAAATATTTACATTGATTTATTGGTGACTTGGTGTAAGGATAAATGATATTGCTATTTCTTATTGTATGGTATATTTTTATTAATTCACGAGAAAAATGTAATTGGTTATTTATGAAATAAATAAAAGAGCTGTTATTCCAATGATTTTATTTTATTGTCTTCTCATTTACATTTTTACTATAATGTTACGGTCAGTGTTTTAAAAATCGGACCGGACATCAAACCGGTAAGGGTACTGGGTCACTGATTTATTGGTCGAATTACTGGGTCAGTGGTCGAACCGCATGACTAAACCGAATTAAATCA
The DNA here is from genome assembly GCF_029867415.1 of Vicia villosa. NCBI lineage: Eukaryota > Viridiplantae > Streptophyta > Magnoliopsida > Fabales > Fabaceae > Vicia > Vicia villosa. Next base: position 146,850,996 of record NC_081183.1, read on the forward strand.
GATAACTCGGTTAAATAGACTGGTCGTAACCGAATTAAATCAGATAACTCGGTTAAATAGACTGGTCGTTATAACAAAACTATATAGATATAAAACATGTCGAACATGATGATTCAGTCTCTACAATATATAATTGACACTTAAATTTTTAAAAAATATCATATCCTAAATAAATTTACAAGTTCATAATTTAAATTTTCAAATTTTAAACACAGGTATCACACATAATAAAATAGTACAAAATTACAAAATATATATTTGCAAACAAAATTTAATCGCAAAATAATCTAATTGAATAAATTATAATAAAGAAACTTCATTGTCTACTAAATTTAATTTCAAAGAAAAAATTATTTTAATGTTGGTATCTCCTTCTTCAATATCAAAATCATCTGCAACAGAATTAACTGCATCCGAAACATCTTTATTTTAATTTTTATTTTCTTTATTTTTTTTTCATTTCTTTTTTATTTTAATTTTTTATTAAAATAATTAAAATGATGTTGTTTTAAGTTTTTTTAAAAAAAAATTAAATATGCATTTAATCCACCGGTTCTGGAAAATCGCCGGTTTTTCCGGTTTTACTGGTTTGCACCTGTTTTGACCGGTTCACATCGGTTCAATGATAGATCCGATCCAGCAATCGAACCTGGCCGATTATCTGACCGGTTCCCGATTTAATCGATCCGACCGGCCGGTCCGGTTTTTAAAACACTGGTTACACTTTTTTTTCTTCTATATTTGCATTGTTCTAAGCTATTACATTTTAAAAAATAAAATAAAAAGATGAATGCATGCTTATTTTTATAGACTCATACAATCAACTCAACTCGTAGATATATTCAATATTCAATCCTAAAAGATAATTTCTTCTTTATAAGAACAAAATTTGGAATTTCAAATCAATCATGCATAAGTAACTACACGTGAATCTATGTGTTTTTTACCTTTTCGATTACGACAAAGGGGGAGAAATATACTTTCAGGGGGAGAACATATCTTCTATCTAACTCAGAGAGAGCTTAAAATACTCAAAATATATTATCTTTATTGTTTTATATCACACTTCCTGAGAGATACATTGTTTCATCATCAAAAAGGGAGAGAATATGGATCGATGTGCTTGCATGTAACAACCAAGTTTTGATAACAACTACGCATCTACAAACATGAAGTACTCAAAGTCAACTCTCTCTCTCTCTCTCTCTCTCTCTCTCTCTCTCTCTCTCTCTCTCTCTCTCTCTCTCTCTCTCTCTCTCTCCCCCTTATCTCTTTACTTTATCGTCTTTCTGTTGGTTTTCCATCTATTTTTTTATCCTGTTGCATATTTACTTGTTTGATTTACAAATATTTTCAGATTCTGATTTTTCAAATGATTTTGTTTTAAACCAAAATTTTCCAAACCTCCACAATTCACCCCCTCTTGTGTATGGAGTCATATATCCAACAACACTATCTCTTTTTCAAGAGCATTCATTTTAAATTAGATCAAAATATATATTCAAACCAAACTACAGGTAGGAAGAAATACAATCAATAACGAGCCATTTACCGATAAGGAATCTAGATTAAGAGTAAGATCTAATTGTTGATCAGGTAATAACAACTCATAACATGATTTCATTTAATCTACTTCATTTATATTCGATACTTATCTCAATCCATAGCCACCTTATTGAATATTCATAAGGGCCACCTTATAAGTTATAACTTATATAATAAGAATTCTTATTAAAATTACTCAAATTGCCATAAAAAGTAGATAAAACATCTGGGTGAACATTTTAACTATGTTGTTCACAATTTTATGTTAAAGTATTAAAGAAAATCACAAAACATAGATGATGAATACTAGAGAATTCGTTGGGTGAAGCAGGGGCTCTTCCAAGGAAGACAAGACAATGAACAAAAGCATTCTTCTAAGACATTCGCATTAGACAAAAAATAGCTCCCAGGATGACCATATGTGGTCTAGATTACTTCTGGGCTAAGTTACTTAATGGAAAAGCAACATATTTTAGATGGGAAAAGTGTCAACCTCACTAGGAGAAATAAGAAGGTTCAAGACCATTTTACTAAGTTACTTCATTGAGAAGTAATTCTTTCCTCATTGGACAAAAGGATAGACTCATTGGATGAAAGAAGGCGGTCATAACCCACTTGAATAAGCTAGACATAATAATAAAGGCACGCTCGCTAGACGAGCGAATGATCTCGCAAGGGAAAATGGCCTGATCAAAACCCCTATAGAGGTCAAAACCTTCACATGGAATACATTCGATGTTTTGGAGAATATAACAAAATAAATAACATAGAGATCAGAGAGGAAGTAATCTCAAGAGAGAGAATCAAATGAATGACAGACAAAATTTTGTTGAGTTGTTTAGGATGGATTTGTTGTAGGGTTCTCTTCCAACTTAATTAGAGGTCATTTGTTCGAATTCGGTTATGGGCACGCAGCAGTGTCAAATCTCTCGAATGAGAGCTTTAAATTTGCCACCTAATATGGTCCTTCCCGTCTCGAGAGTTACTGTCTATAATTGCGCATAAAGGATATACGATTTATACCAAAAAAGACTATGGACCTATTTGAATGAGCTCATTATACTAAAAAAAAACTATGGACCTGTTTGGATAAACTTATTTGGACTTATCTATTGCCATAAATTTTATGTTATTGTTTGAGAGGTTTAATCAAAATAGCTTATAATATTTTTCATTAATTTTTGTTAACTTAATTTTATAAATTCTTCAAAACAGCTAATAAAAATAACTTATAACATATATAAAAATAGTTTAAATTAATTTTAACTTTTTTTATAAAGATAGTTTATACAAACTTACGAGTGAGTAAGTTTGTATTTGATAAACACTTGTGGCATAAACTACAAGGTTATTTTATTCAAACAGGTTCTATATTTTCTTTCTTATCTAAACTGTTTGTATTTCTAGCAATCCAATGGTTTTCTTTTTTGTTATTTGTAAAATTAGAACTTATCGGATTAAGCGTCGGCACATTAATTTTACAAAAATAACTTTAACATGAAATCACTCAAAAGTATGGCCTTGTTATCCAAATTGATTAGTAGTACATAATTGATTAAAGAAAGTCAAACTCTTAGCTGTCTAAGAGTATATACTCTATTAAGCATAGGTCAAACAATAATATATGGTGCTTCTCTAACTGATTTATGTTTTCCTCTATAGACAATACATAAACGACTTCCACCTTGCATCGTTTTACATATACGACCTGTCTTCATACAGTCATAATATTGAATATACTATTTCATTTCACACCACCTATACTATTTTTTACTACACAGCTTAATAAAATGATAGACGCAATTAATACTTGAAAACCTTATTTGTACACATTAATTTATGTTTTCCTCCTTATTTTCAATCGATTAATACGTATTTGAAATATTTCTTGCCAAACAAGCCTAACTTGGTTTACATAATCCATTTCACCATACTGATTAAGACCACCCCACTACCTAATATTATGATCTCATGCATGAAATTGCAATATACTATTTGAAATATCTATGAGCCTCCCTTCTTCTATAAATATCGATCTTATCTTTTATTCTTCTCATTCAAAACATATCTACCAAAGTACTACTTTACTCATATATCAACTTTGTTTTACCATTCCTATAGCTTTAAACACAAAAATGAAGTCCATTACACTATCATTGCTAATCATGGCTTTGGCCATTACACTATCAATAGCCACATCTTCTGGAATGGAAGAACCAAAATCTAATCTTCAAGGAACTAGCCAATTATTTCTTTCCCGAAAACAAAATAGAGTCTCTCTAACATGTGACAAATATCCCAAGATTTGTCATGTCAAAGGTAGTTCAGGCTCTGATTGCTGCAACAACAGATGTGTCAATATTACCACGGACATGTTTAATTGTGGGAAGTGTGGAAAGAAATGTAGCTTTCCTAAGATATGCTGTGAAGGTAAATGCGTGAATCCTAGGAGTAATGAGAAGCATTGTGGGAAATGTGGTAACAAGTGTGACAATAGAGGTTCTTGTGTTTATGGAATGTGCAGCTATGCTTAGAACTTGAAATGGATTAAGTGGTATATATAGTGTGAACAATAAAGCCGCCACTGCTAAAATTTATTTTGATCCTTGCATTGATTAATTGGTGGCTCAGTGTACTAATAAATGATATTGCTATTTCTTGCTGTTGTTGTTTGGTATTGTTATTAATTGAAGAAAAAATGTAACTGGTTGTTTATGAACTAAATAAAAGAGCTGCTATTCCAATACTTGAAATTATATATATACTCCGTTTTTATTTAATTGTCTTCTTATTTGCAATTTTTTTTATTTATAATTATTAGAGGTATTTTCCTCTAGAGGTATGCATTTTTATAAAGTGTAGGTGTCTAATTTGAGAATTAAAATTTTAGTAGGTGTCTAGAGGTATGCCTTTTTAGAATAATAATGAAATGTGAGTAAAGTGGGGAAATAGTCTCTCATTTTATAGTAATGTGGTGATTTGAACATTTATAAGTGGGAGAACTCACACACCTATCACCTTAAGATTTTAGGTGGATAAGTAGTGTGTCTCTCACAAAGGTGTCTAGTCCTACACCTTGCAACGAGACACCACTTCCTAGACTAATACCATTTGTTGGAGGAGCTTTCACTAGAGAGTATTGATACAAAGTGTAGGTGAGTGGATTCTCCCACAAATTTAGTAACATGACATATTCGATAACTTCCATACGTTTTAATTCAACGGTAAATTTTATTATACAAATATACGATAAAGAGTTATCGAAGGTGTCATGTTAGTAAGTTTAACACTTGGTGTCATTTGATTCATATATATATATATATATATATATATATATATATATATATATATATATATATATATATATATATATATATATATATATATATATATATATATATATATATATATATATATATATATATATATATATATATAAAGCGGTTCTAACGTCGGACGCAAAATGCATTTTACCTCGGCAAAACAATTAAGGTAATGAAGGGCGTCATGAAAAGTAATGACTTAACACCTAGGTTTTTAAAACACCAAGGTAAAGGAAGTAATGACTTAACACCTAGGTTTTTAAAACACCAAGGTAAAGGAGGATTATGGCATGAGTTCGAACTCCAGTTTTTGCACTTTTATTATATAAAAATACTAGAGCCTATTTTATCTCGGTTTATCATAAAAATCGAGGGGTAATTATATAATTTTTTTAAAAATAAATCTTGTTACAGCGTTTTTCATAATATTACATTTTTTTAATAAAACTCGATACAGTGTTTATAAAGAATATTATATTTTTTTAATAAAACTCGATACAGTATTTATAAAGAATATTACATTAATTGTCCATGAAGATCATATACTGGGAAAATCTTTTTTGTACGGATCTTGCATGTATTTGTTTCTGGTGAAAAAAAAGTAAGATAATTAAAATCTATAATAAAAAAATATTTTCGATACAAATAAACCAGATGATTTTCTGCTCTTGCAATCCATCTAAGAGAAATTTTCCAAGTTTTCTTAGGTTTCATATGTTTCATTTAGATTTCCAATATCGTAAAAGAACTTATATAATGGACGTCCTTTAGGTTTTACGCGGATCACTAATGGTAGATTCTTGAGCGTTGATAACCTTTAAATGGACGATAAAGATTTATTCAAGGCCTTTGAATGAAAATATGGAAAAAAATACTTAACTATCATCTCGGTTTTTAAAACAACCGAGGGGTTAGAGTAAAATAATTATTTTTTTTCAAAAATGGTTACACTGTTTACCCAAAATATTAAAAATACATTGTATGAAACAAATATTTACATAATATCATCTTGTTTATCTAGAATATTAAAATTACAGCCTGAACAAATGTCTCATACAATATTTGTTGCATACAATGTATTTTTAATATTCTGTGTAAACAATGTAACCATTTTTGTAAAAAAAATTATTATTATTTTACTATAACCCTTTCGTTTAAAAAAAATCGAGGGATAATAGCATTTTTTTAAATGGTTACATTGTTTTTCCAGAATATCAAAAATACATTGTATGCAACAAATCTTCGCAAAATATCAAGATTGTTTACACAGAATATAAAAAATGCAACATGACTAGGTCTCATACAAGGTGGTAGAGATCTATCTTGAATGTCAGACATGTCTTCACCAAGATTGGTTATTGATGCTATCATTATCACTGCTTTCACTAGCGTATACAATTTGCATGCTTGGAATGCATTCAACTTCTAATCAGGTGTTTGTTCCAAAAATTGGAAAATATTTTTCCAGCACTTGCAATCCATCAGTAAAGACTTTTAGGAATAAATCATAGTTGTTCAAAATCTTCAACAACAACAACATCAACAACATCAATACCATTGTTTGAGATGGATTGCAAAAGCTGAAAAAATATTTTGTTCAAGGTAGAAGAATATTTTTTTTCCAGTTTTCCAATCCATCCTAAAAAAATGATGCATTCAACGGTGGGACGGCTACAAATAAGAGAGTATTAGGGTAAAATCTATTCAAAGAGTATTTATAGTTGTTTTGGACTAGCCAAATTGTCTTAATTGACCCAATCCACTCATAAGTGTAAAACGATCCGATAAGCATTGGCCCACTCCGTCGAGCAAACAGGGCAAGTCTCCCTTTTTATCCATCTGTCGAGCACGGCTAAGCAGTGGTTCCCCCAAAATGTAGAGCTATGGTTCTCCGTCCTCGCCAACGACTAGTTCCTCTTGCCCAGATGAACCAAGAACTATTCAACGATTTCCTATATTTTGGGCCCTGGAATTACGCCCAGGCCCACGAATATAGCTTGACCTAGTCCAACACCAAAAAGAACACTATAAATAGCCCTCTACACCTAGAGGGCAAGGTAATTAAAACTTTACCCAAAACTTCATACTTTCTGTTGTACCTTTGTTCTCTCTTACTTTGGCATCGGAGTATCTTGCAGGTACAACCCTTTTTTTTCCTCAACCATCACCGAAGATCAAGCCATCATTGTTGGCCATCTGTTCCAACTCATCCTGAACAATAGTAAAATCTGATTATATTTTCCCTCGATTTATCAAAGAAACCGAAGGGCTAAATCATTTATTTTACAATTATTAACAAATAAAAACATAAAGTGCATTGGCTGCGATTCGAAGCATGTCTTGAATGGTATATCACCTCAATTTTTATAAAACCTGAGGAAACTAGTTGTTTTTTAATATATATATATATATAATATATATATGACGAGCCTTAGAATAAAACCTCGGTTTTTTTGGATAACGTGAAAGCTTATTCCTGAAAAACACTTTTGGATAGCCTCTCCAAAGTGAATCAGGCAAGACCTCAACAATTATGTGTTTAATGAGTTTTTTAAGAGGGGAATTAAGGACTGCCATTGTTGGGGTTCCAAAGCATCGTATCCACTCCTTTCTATGTTATTCATTGATTTGTCTCTAGTCCCCCCCCCCCTCTTTTCTCGATCTCTATAGACCTTTTTATATTGTAAATCCTTCCCTCCCAAATAGTCATGATCAATATACTTTATGGCCATAATACACGTAACCTCCCTTTAATGTTGGTCCTAATAGACTTTATGGCCATAATACACGTAACCACCCTTTAATGTTGATCCTAATAGGCTTTATGGCCATACATAGCTGCCCATTAGTTGTAGTCATAGTGAGTAAATGACCTTTGGCCAACCTTGTAACATATCCCTCTTTGACAAACTTTTTTACAAGACCCGATGAACTGAGTTCGGAACAAGTATATAACTCGCCCTCCGACCTCAGATAACGAGACATATCTCGTTCCAGGATGGCCCTCTGAGAACCCGACAAACCGAGTCTGGGATGGGAACGGAATTCGTCATCCGACCTTAATCCATTAATGCTCGGTATATCTGATTTTTCTTCGACTTTAGGGAGCTTGTAACGTGGCTGTGAAATTTTCGGGATATCAATAAGTCCACCAATTTAACAACGAAAAAAATCTTTGACCCAAAAATAAAAGGAGGAATAGAAGTTTAAAATTTAGCTCTAATGAAAATATTTAATTGATATAGAAAGATAAATTATAGTTTAACAAAAATGTAATAGTTAACTATATAATATTATTAAACATTTCTTTGAAGAAAAGATTGGTTGTTTGAGCCAAGTTATTTTTTTCTTTGTCATGAATTAGAATTTTCAAGCAAGCTTTGGTTTTGACCCTTGAAATTTTCACATAGAGCTAACCATGATCGAACATGTCTTTAGGCAAGTATAATCCAACATATTCTAAATATTGACATTGAGACTTGTTAATTTTAATGGCAAATGAGATAATGAAAGGGAATTGTCTTCTGATAAGTTTGAATGATCACTAAGACTATGAAGGAGATAATGACATCATGAGTATGTAAATGATGTTTCTAATATTTTTATTTGAAAAAAATCCTTGTATCAATCACATGGTTGATAAGCTTTGTAACACTAAACCTAGTATCGTTGCAATACCTTTTAGATTGATCCAAATTCTTTATCAACGTATTTTTGGGCGAAAATATGGAGTACTCAATAGTCTAGAGGGGGTTGAGTAGACCTCCAAATTAAAACATAAGTTGAAAATAATTTGAAATTTTTTTATCAGAGTTTTAAAACAAAAGATGATTTGCGCAACGGAAACAAATTTCAACGAACAAAGAGATTATAATTTGCACATTATGACTTAACCAGTTCACCGAGTAATCAAGATCGAAACACAAAATCATTATTGCACTGAATATATGTTGAAATTACATAAGATGCGTGCTTTTACAATATCAATACTACATGAATTTTATAACCACAATGTTCAGCTTAATCTTCAACAAGACAAACTTAAAGTTTCGATTCTAACAAAATCTACGCTTTTACAAATAAATGAATACCAAAAGAAAACGAAATGACGTGCAATTCTAGAAGGCGGTAAAGAACAACCTAACATGAGATTTATACGAAATTAGAGAGAGAGAGAGAGAGAGAGAGAGAGAGAGAGAGAGAGAGAGAGAGAGAGAGAGAGAGGTACACCATAATTTATAATGGTTCAATTATCGTCTTTGCTAGGCTTAATCCACTCTCCAATGGTTGTGCATTGAAATTTTTTATCTTCTATTATGATTTGTGACAAAATTACACTAGTTTCCTCTACTCAATAGAGAAGATCCTGAAAAAAATTTGATTTCATATGTCAAATTTTGTCTGAAAAGTGGTGCTGATCCTCCTGAAACAATTAGAGAAAACATTACACTATTAGAAGTATGCTTGATTGAGCCTTCATACTAGGCCATTGGTCGGGCCAAAAGAAGCATAATACTTTGTGAAACTTTCCTGATATAATTTGTCCACTCCTCCTTAAAATAATTTCTAACTAATTATATTATTATAATTTGACTTTATTCAATTACATATATACCAAACATTTACACTATATTTAATAGTGTGAGATTTTGGATCGAACTCTAGTATGGCCGAAGGGTAGCTTCTTGGTTGGACAAGGTTAAGCATGAAGTCGAAGGTTGTTCACATGTTTGTGTCGAAGATGCTAGGGTTGTTAGCATGTTAAATTAGGTTTTAATGTTTAAACCCTAATTTGTTAAGTTAGCTTGTTTATTAAGTTGGCTTGTGTAATGGGCCTTGCTGAAAAAGCCCATTAGTTAGTATGTTAGGTTTTATTATAAATAGCATACTAGTCTCTCATCATTGCTAAGCTGCAAATCCTAATTTAGGGTGAGAGAGGTTATTTGTTATTCTTGTAAACTTGTAATCTTGTTTTAAGAGAAAGTAAAAGAATAACGGTTATAACCAATTATTGTGTTCTTCTTCTCCCCTATAATTCCCTATTATACTTTGTTATTGGTATCGTTTTTCACAACAAATTGGTGCGGTGAGCGTGGAGAAGATGCCGTCAACAAAGTATGAGATTGAAAAATTCACCGGAGTGAATGATTTCGGTCTGTGGCGCTTGAAGATGAAAGCCCTACTGGTTCAGCAGGGTTGTTTGGAAGCGTTGAAGGGAGAGGCAGCCATGAATTCTGCATTAACGGCAGCGGAGAAGACAACTATGATCGAGAAAGCACACAGCGCAATTTTGTTGAGCCTTGGTGATAAGGTTCTCCGACAGGTATCAAAGGAGACGACGGCATCAGGGTTATGGGTGAAACTTGAAAGTTTGTATATGACCAAATCGCTGGTAAATCGACTCTACCTGAAGCAAGCTTTGTATTCATTCAAGATGATTGAAGACAAAGTATTGGCTGAGCAGTTGGATATGTTCAACAAGCTGATTCTTGATCTTGAAAATATTGATGTGAAGATCGATGATGAAGATTAAGCGCTGTTACTATTGTGTTCTTTGCCTAGATCACATGCTCACTTCAAAGAAACTCTCTTGTATGGAAGGGAGTCCCTGACGTTTGAAGAAGTTCAATCAGCCTTGTACTCTAAGGACTTGAATGAACGAAAGGAGCATAAACCTTCGACTGTTGGCGAAGGTTTGGCCGTTAAAGGAAAACTCTTACGAAAGGATGGTAAGTTCGACAAGAAGAAAGGCAAAAGCCAGTCGAAGTCTTACAGTGGCGAAGCATCTGGCATTCGATGCTACCATTGTAAAAAGGAGGGTCACACAAGAAAGGTGTGCCCTGAACGCCTGAAATATCATGGAGGTAAGGATAATGGCAACGCTGCCATTGTTCAAGATGATTTTGAATCATCTGATGTTCTTGTGGTTTCAAGCAGTGACTCTAAGAGAGAGTGGATTATGGATTCAGGTTGCACTTGGCACATGACTCCAAACAAAGACTTGTTCGAGGAATTATGTGATCAAGATGGTGGATCAGTATTGCTGGGAAACAACAAGGCTTGCAAGATTGCAGGTATTGGATCTGTTAGATTCAAGCTCCATGATGAGTCAATAAGGTTGTTGACTGAAGTCAGGTATGTTCCTGATTTGAAGAGAAATCTGCTTTCTCTTGGTGAATTCGACAAGAAAGGATATGTTTTCCAAGGAGAGAAAAGTATCCTAAGAGTCATGAAGGGTTCGAAGGAAGTCTTGAGAGGCGTGAAGAAACAAGGCTTGTATACCCTTGAGGCTGAAGTTGTAAGTGGTTCGTCAAATGTTGCATCCACGAAACCTTTGTCGAAGACAGAAATCTGGCACATGAGATTGGGCCATGTCAGTGAAAGGGGTCTGGTCGAATTAGGGAAACAAAATCTGCTTGGTGGAGACAAAGTCGAAAAGCTGAAGTTTTGTGAACCCTGTGTACTTGGAAAATCTTGCAGAGTGAAGTTCAACAAAGGCAAACAAAGAACACATGGATCCCTTGATTACATCCATGCTGATCTTTGGGGGCCTGCAAGGTGTGCATCACATTCAGGAGCAAGGTATTTTCTATCCATAGTAGATGATTATTCCAGAAAATTATGGGTATTCATCCAGAAGACTAAGGATGAAACTTTTGAGAATTTCAAAAGTTGGAAGACTCTGGTTGAAAATCAGACTGGCAGGAAGGTCAAGAGGTTGAGAACCGACAATGGCCTTGAATTTTGCAATGAGGCATTCGACAGTTTTTGTGCTGCCTCTGGTATTGCAAGGCATAGAACTACTGCAGGTAATCCACAGCAAAATGGTTTGGCTGAAAGGTTTAATCGAACTATTTTGGAGAGAGTCAGATGCATGTTGACTAGTGCGGGGTTAACAAAGGTGTTCTGGGCTGAGGCTGTTTCGACAACAACATATCTGATAAACAGATGTCCTTCGACAGCGTTAGATATGAAGACACCTGAAGAAGTTTGGTCGGGACATCCACCAGATCTCGACAAACTGAGAGTATTTGGCTGCGTAGCCTATGCTCACATTAGGCAAGACAAGGTCGAACCTAGAGCTCTGAAATGCATGTTCATGGGATACCCTGAAGGAGTCAAAGCTTATAGGCTATGGTGCCTAGAGCCAGGTCACAGGAGGTGTATCACCAGTCGAGATGTAGTTTTCAATGAAGCTGAAATGGCTTTTAAGAAAACTGATGATGTTGGTCGAAGTACAGAAACATCTGACGAAGAGCTGGAACAGGTAGAGATTCCTGTTGAGGTGGAGCATGTTGATGCTGAATTGCATATCCCAGATGAAGTCGAAGAAGAAGCAGAAGATGCTGAAGTTGAGGAAACTGACGATGACTACCTATTGTCGAGAGATAGGTCGAGAAGAGTCATCAAGCCACCTCAAAGACTTGGATATGCAGATCTTATAGCTTATGCCTTAATCTCTGCAAGTGAGGTTCTAGACGAAGAACCTAGAGACCATAAGGAAGTTATGAGGAGTCGAAATAAGACTGAATGGCTGAAGGCCATGGATGACGAGATGAAATCTCTTCATGATAATCACACTTGGGAACTGATCAAGAAACCTGCTGGGGCAAGGTTAGTCAGCTGTAAATGGATTTTCAAAGTTAAGGAAGGAATTGAAGGAGTAACGTCGAAAAGATATAAGGCAAGGTTAGTCGCAAGGGGTTTCACTCAGAAAGAAGGTGTCGACTTCAATGATGTGTTTTCTCCTGTTGTGAAACATAGGTCCATTCGAATGCTGCTTGCCATGGTGGCACAGTTCGATCTTGAACTGGAACAGATGGATGTGAAAACTGCGTTCTTGTATGGTGATCTAGATGAAACGATCCTGATGAGGCAACCTGAAGGGTATGTCGAAAAGGGGAAGGATGATTATGTGTGTAAGTTAAAGAGATCCTTGTATGGGCTGAAACAATCTCCTCGACAGTGGAATAGGAGATTCGACAAGTTCATGGCACGCATAAGTTTCATTAGAAGTCAGTTCGACCACTGTGTTTACTTCAGATTTCGACCTGGTAATTCATTTGTTATTTTGTTGCTTTATGTGGATGATATTCTCATAGCAAGCAACAGTGTTGAAGATGTGATGAGGGTGAAGGCTGAACTCAATAAGGAGTTCGATATGAAGGATCTGGGAGCTGCTTCCAGGATTCTTGGAATTGACATTCGAAGAGATAGAAAGAAGTCGAAGTTATGCCTATCTCAAGAGGCATATCTACGGAAGATTCTTGAAAAGTTTGGTATGTCGAATTCGAAGCCAGTTGTGACTCCAACAAACCCTCAATTCAAGCTGAGTATTGATCAGTGTCCCAGTACTGATGTGGAAAGAGCCTATATGAATAGCATCCCATATGCTAATATAGTTGGTTCTTTGATGTATGCTATGGTTTGTACTAGACCCGACATAGCATACGCAGTAAGTCTTGTAAGCAGGTACATGGCGAATCCTGGAAAGGCTCACTGGCAAGCATTGAAGTGGATTTTATGGTACATAAATGGGTCTCTGAATAGAGTCCTAATTTATGGTGGAGCCTTGGGTGAAGATGGTAAAGCAGTAATCGAAGGATATGTCGACTCTGATTATGCAGGTTGTATGGATTCCAGGAAATCTATTTCTGGATATGTTTTCACTATGTTTGGCACAGCAATTAGTTGGAAAGCAACACTTCAGAAGGTTGTTGCTCTATCAACCACTGAAGCGGAGTACATTGCATTAACTGAAGCTGTGAAAGAAGCATTGTGGCTTGAAGGTTTTGTGAAGGAGCTGAAACTTCAAGGTCGAGGTATCACTGTTAAATGTGATAGTCAAAGTGCAATACACCTGTCGAAGAATTCAGCCTATCATGAGCGAACTAAGCACATTGATGTGAGGCTGCATTTCGTCAGAGGAGTAATCGAGCGTGGAGAAGTCCAAGTGCTGAAGGTTTCGACTGAAGACAATGCTGCTGATATGATCACCAAGACATTGTCGAGTTGCAAGTTTTTCCACTGTATGCAGTTGGTAAAGCTGCATGAAGAAAGCTAGTTTGTTCCCTTGATGTTGTAGAGTTAGATCCAAGGTGGAGATTTGTGAGATTTTGGATCGAACTCTAGTATGGCCGAAGGGTAGCTTCTTGGTTGGACAAGGTTAAGCATGAAGTCGAAGGTTGTTCACATGTTTGTGTCGAAGATGCTAGGGTTGTTAGCATGTTAAATTAGGTTTTAATGTTTAAACCCTAATTTGTTAAGTTAGCTTGTTTATTAAGTTGGCTTGTGTAATGGGCCTTGCTGAAAAAGCCCATTAGTTAGTATGTTAGGTTTTATTATAAATAGCATACTAGTCTCTCATCATTGCTAAGGTGCAAATCCTAATTTAGGGTGAGAGAGGTTATTTGTTATTCTTGTAAACTTGTAATCTTGTTTTAAGAGAAAGTAAAAGAATAACGGTTATAACCAATTATTGTGTTCTTCTTCTCCCCTATAATTCCCTATTATACTTTGTTATTGGTATCGTTTTTCACAACAAATAGAAAAAAAACATGTTTGTTTTACAAGTGCTTTAATGTACAACTATTTCTTGAAGAGAAAAGAGATCTTTATTGAAGTATGATCTTTAAGTACTTTAAAGTATGGCCTTGTTATCCAAATTGATTAGATTGAAGAAAGTCAAAGTATTAGCTATCTAAGCGTATATTCCTTACAAGCATAGGTCAAGCAATGGTATATTGGTGCTTCTGTAACTGATTTATGTTTTCCTCCGTAGACTATACATAAACGACTGCCGAGTTACTTCGTTTTACATACGACCAGGCTTCATATAATCATAATATTGAATATTCTATTTCATTTCACACTACCTATACTATTTTTATTAGTTTAATAAAATGATAGACGCAATTAATACTCGAAGTATTCTACCTCATTTTCAACTGATTAATACGTATATGAAGTATTTCTTGCCAAACAAGCCTAACTTGGTTTACATAATCAATTCAGCCACACTGATTTAGACCACCCCTCTAACTAGTATTATGTCATGCATGCAATCTATATGAAATTAAAGGCCAAACTATGTATGAGCCATGAACCTTTATTCTTCTATAAATAGACCATCGTTTATTATTCTTCTCATTCAAAACACATTCACCAACCCAAAGTACTATCTTACACATATCCAATTTTCTTCTACCTCTCCTTGCTTTAAATACAAATATGAAACCCATGAACCTTTTCCTTTTGACATTGCTAATTATGGCTTTGGCCATTACATTATCATCATCAATATCTTATGCAATGGAAGAACCAAACTCTAATCTTCAAGGAACAAGCCACTTCATCCTTTCCCGAAAACAAAACAGAGTCTCTCTTACATGTGATAAATATCCCAAGATTTGTCATATCAAAGGTAGTGCAGGCCCTGATTGCTGTAACAACAGATGTGTCAACTTAACCACAGACATGTTTAACTGTGGGAGGTGTGGAAAGAAATGTAGCTTTCCTAAGATATGTTGTGAAGGTAAATGCGTGAATCCCAGGAGTAACAAGAAGCATTGTGGGAGATGTGGTAACAAGTGCGACAACAGAGGTTCTTGTGTTTATGGGATGTGCAGCTATGCCTAGAAACTTGAAATTGATTGTGGTATATATAGTGTGAACAATAAAGCAGCCACTACTAAAATTTATTTTATCTTAATTTGCATTCATTAATTGGTGACTTGGTGTAATAATAAATAATATTGCTATTTGTTATTAATTGAAGAAAAAAATGTAACTTGTCGTTTATGAGTTAAATAAAAGAGCTGCTATTCGAATACTTGAAATTATATATATTCGGTTTTATTTATTTTTCTCTTTGTTTATTTGGTTCTTTTAGTTGAGAAAATGAAGAATATGGTGATTCGTTTATTAGGTGGAGAAGATGAAGAATATTGTTGTGTTTTTTGGGTAAGGCACAAAAAATTGATGAAAAATAATACAAAAGTGAATGAGACTTAACTTTAATTTTAATGTTGAAATAAAATATTATTTGGAGTTTATATTTCGATTGGTAGATAAAACATGAAACTGTAAGAGTTGGAAATCGAAACTAAAACATGAGTTGTAGATGTATGATGTGAGAATTATATATATATATATATATATATATATATATATATATATATATATATATATATATATATATATATATATATATATATATATATATATATATATATATATATATATATATATATAACATTATCTAATATCTAATTTGTTAATCTCAAAATATTTCTTAATAGTTTCTTTTCTAATTTTTCTAGGTCTTCTGCCTATAGTTGTTTGACTTCTCTCAATCTGATATATTCTTCTTAGCAGCCAATTTTATTTTCTATACATGTCTTTTTTCTATATGTCCAAACCACTTAAGTCTATTTTCTTGTAATCTTTTTATATATGTGCTACCTTAACACTCTCTCTAATATTGTCTTTTTAATATTATCATGTCTATGAAGGTGAGAAAAACACAAGAAAGGGTTGAATTGTGTTAACTTTTTCTTCTTTTTCTTTTAAAAGTCTCTTATTAGATTTTGAACCCAAGGTTAGAGTCTGAATCAGAGTTTTAAGTATGTGGCAGAATAAATGTTCGGAGGTAAAGAAGAAGGACATATGCAATCATCTAAGTTCCTCCCACAAAATCGGAGTTTTCCAGTCCCCTTGAACTTCCAAGGAATTTTTATCATAACTAAATCTGATTACAAACGTTCAAACACACAAGCAAGAGACTTCAATGCTCAAGCAACAAGAAAGAGACTTCTAACAACCTATCTTATATATATTAAGGATTGTTTAAGACTAACACTTGATATACAATCAGAGGTGTAAACAAAATGCAACACAAAAAAACTCTACGACTTAAGAACTTCTAAGAATATACAATTTATAACAAGTTCTAAGTTTATGCTTGTGCAATAGTTTTGACAGAGTAACAACTCTTTTATTGTCAAGGCGCAATGTTGTGTATCTTCTTCCAATTTTCATCTCCTTATATAGAGGAACACAAAAGAGTCGTTGGAGAAGATTTCACGCACAAGGAGTCTTTGAGAGAAGAATCATCAGAGAAGTTAGAAAGCTTCCTAATATGGTTAATGTCGTTGAGAGGCCACTTGAACTTCCTTTACTAGAAGAGGAATATTATCACTTGAATTCCTTCTGTCTTGTGCAGATTTCTACTAAGTCTTCACGTGACCAGGAGATGACTATAACAGAAGAAAAATTTCTTCAGATTCTCATAGAGACCTATCAGAGTTTCTTGATCCTTGAGCTTTAACTGGCTTTAGGTTTTGAGTCTTCAGAAGTTGAATCTTCATAAGTAGACTTCATTTAGAATTTGGGATCTTCAGGTCCTGATCCTTGATCAGGTCCAGAGTCTGAGTCTTCAGGTTCTAATCCTTCAAAGGTTGACTTTCTTCAGACTCTGTTCTTTAGAAGTTGACCGCTTCAGAATCCTATTCTTCAGAGTCTGATCTTTTAAATATGCATTTTAAGGCTTCTCTTTGAATGTTTAATGCAGTGCCAGAACTGACTTTGAATTAGAATTTCGATCTATTTTCCCTGCATACTTGAACCAACATTAGTTACCCAATTATTCTTTAAAAAAATTTATTATCAAAATTTAAGGGATATGGTACAAACCAATATTGTTCCAACAGTCTAGTCTTATTTAATCTGATTTATTTTGATTATTGGGGATCAACCATGGTTTCTAAAATTTCCGGTGCAATATAATTTTTTCTTTTATTGATGATTTTTCTTGAGTAACTGATAAGTGCCAAAATGTACTTATTTTGTGTATGTAAATAGTGGCACTTATCAATACTTTTGTTAATACCGTTTGAATAATTCCCCGTTTTGTATATAAATACGTATACTTTGTGAATAGTTTTATTTTCATATACTTTTATACCATTTTATAGTTTTTCCTTTGTTTTTATAGGTATTCATGCTTATTGGAGCCTTGAGGAATAAAGTGTCAAAGGCACGACTTCGATTTCGCAGTTTTGGTGCAAGCCCGCTTAGCCACCGTCAAGCGGACTTCCATAGGCTCAAAATAAGGATGACCAAAATCATCATTTTGGTTTCCATTCATTCATTATTGGATAGATCATTGAATAATATTTCCAACGCTTCGAACCGGGTGCAATTCGGAGTTACGGTTCTCGAGTTATGGCGAAAACAAAATCTGATTTTTAGCAGAAGCGGACTCTGTGCCGCTAAGCGAGCTGACGAATTTTCAGACTTGTTAAAAAGGGGGAAAATCACATTTTTAGGTTATGGGTTGGGTATTTTTTAGTCCCAACACCATCAACTTCATTCTTAGAGTATGATTGGCTTAGAAAACAACACCGGGTCATGCACTTGGAAGATCGGAGGTGGATTTCTCATCAATCGGAGCTGACAACCCGCGAGATGTTTGGTTTATCTCTTCTATTCTATGTGTATTTCTTTGTGTTGGGTTTGTTTGTATAGTTACTCGAATCTTATGTATATTTACCGATTATAATGTTATGTTTAACTTGCTTTACAAATCTATGTTGATTGTTGTCTTAGATTTTTGCTCTATGCTGGGGATTTGGGTTGCTTTAGAGATAAACTTCTTGAATCCTTATCTAGGATGATAATTTGTTGCTTCTGAACTCTAGAGAAAGATTTAGAGCTAGCATTCACTGTGGGTATCTGTACTTAATACTTTCGTGTTTGAGCGACGTGCGAGAGATCGCCGACGCGAGAATACGAATGTTCTCGCGACTTCGCGTTAGATATAACCTTAGTTGTGAGATGATCTCGTTTGTGCTCCAGAGATGGACGCTTATGTGAGAGATACGTGATGGCATAGATGAGTATCGTAGGTTGAGTATAACGGGTTGGTAAGTGTATGTTTGTGAAGAGTGAATATATTTACATTCCTGATAATTTATTTCTCTTCTAAGAATGTGTTTATTTTTTTCCTGTCTATATCTTTGTTTACTTTTTGCTCATTCAAACCAAAGTTCAAAACCGTAGAAACTGTTGAATGGCATCTCTCCATCCCTGAGGACGTTATATAATTCCCGGATCAATATTTCCAAATCTTTTTTGTTGCTTGGCGTTATGCCTGCTTCAACAGTAACTTGGATTTTCTTGATAAATAATAATTCAAATTACCACAATTGTTAATTCAACTTTATAGTATGACATAAGCACAATTTGAGAAAGGTATTAAAAAAATATGTTATGACAATGGTAAACAGTTTATCAATCAGAATTTTTAGAGCTTTACCAATAAATAGGGGCATCATCCATGAATTCACATGTGTCAACACACCACGATAAAATGGTGTTGCAAAAAGAATTTTTTTTCTCTTAAAGTCGCTCGAGATTTTCTCTTCCCAGTGTATGTTCCAAAAATCATATTGAGGTGAAGCAGTTTCGACTGCTGCTTATATACTTAATCAGTATCATCTCGTATTATATTTAATAGTAGTCCTTTCCAGTTTATAATTTCACTTTTTTACTTTTGCTTCTAGGTTGTTATGTCTCGAATCTTGAGTAGTTAGTTATGTATCTTTTGTCCATGTCCATTAGCAATACCAAACTAAGTTAGATCTCGTGTACCCTTAGATGTGTATTTATGTGTTATCTTCCTAACAGAAGAGGGTACACATATTATCATTCTCACAAGCGTAATTACTTTTTTCTAAAGATGTCACCTTTCAAAAAAAGTGTCTTACTTAAATCATCCTCAGCCTCAGAATGGAGCATGAATGACTCTGACTCTGAATTTGAGTTTTTGATCCTTAGTCATAACTTGGGTCTACCTTTGAGTATGATTTGTTTCATATTGTGAGTGAACCTACTTCAAGTCATAGTCTTGAACCTACATCTAGTCATATTTCTATTCCTTCATTGTCTTTTGTTTTGTAGGAACTAGTACCTTTGAAACCAATTATAGTGAATACAAAATTATACCTGGTTTACTATAGAAACAACTTCAATTACCTGAATTGGAGGTAAAGTATTGAAAAATATTCTCTTAGTGATTCTCAAATTTTTTATAATATTTGTGATATTGACCTTAATGATTTTCCCATTGCTTTAAGAAAAGATAAAAGATCTTGTCTCTCTAAGTATAAATATCATATTTCTCAATATATCTCCTTTAGACATCTTTCCACGCAATATCAAAATTTTATTGTAGTTATTGATTCTCTGAGAATCCTATCATCTAGTGAAGAAATATTGAAATATAAACATTGAGCCCAAGCTATGAGTGAGAAAATGGAAGATCTTGAGAAAAATGGTAATTAGAAAATTATTGACTGGCTGGGAGGAGGCAAGAAGCCATTTGAATGTAGATAGATCTATAACGTAAAGCATAAATAAGATGGCATTGTTTATAAGGAAAGACTAGTAGAAAATTGTTATAATCAGACATATGTCATTGATTACGATGATTCATTTGCAGTAATGGCAAAGAAGAACATTGTTTGAATTTTACTATCTCTTGTTTCTTATTCTGGATAGAAATTACAACACTTTGGTGTTATAAAGTGTTATTACATAGAAACTTAGATGAGGAAATGTATATGAAGATTCGACCCGATTTCAGTACCACGGGTGGAGCCAATAAGGTATGTCGATTAAAAAAGACCTTATATGGACTAAAGCAGTCCCCTCGAGCATGGTTTGGAAAAAAGCTGAACCAAACCAAACCAAATCAATGCGATTTAGTTCGATTTGGTTGGTTCAGTTTTTTACAAATATTTTTTTAAGCCATACATACACATATAGATGACAACAAATAAAAACAAAACTCGTCATATTTTGACAACAACATTCCATTTAATATGTAAAAATTAAATTAGACAAAAGTGGAATAATAAACATAAAATAATAGCATAAAACAATATAAAAATTATTATAATGAAACAAAAAAATAAAAGTGACGAGAGATTAGTGAAAATGAAAAAGAAAAAACAAAAGAATTGAGAGATTAGTTAGAGAAGAAGATGTGCGATAAAAACGAAACTGAAATAGAGAACATTTGCACAAAAATGAGAAAGTGAAAAAGAAAGAATATAAGAGAATAGAGGTTAGAGAAGAAGAGGGGAGATATATGTGGCAAAGGAGGCGCGATAATGCTATTAGAGATTTGAGAAGATCGGGACTGAAATCATATGTGTAAATGAGAAAAGTGTTCGTAATCATAAGGTTAAGGTATAAGAGGTTTAAGTTTGGGTTGGATGTGACTTAAGTAGAATTTAGATTGTAACATAATATTGTTTGATTTGGTTTACAAAATACAAACCGCAAATCGAATCGAGCCGTGCGTTTTTGTTAAAAAATGACTCAAATAAATCCGAACCAAATGCGGTTTTTTGTAGTTACAGTTTAATTTGATTTGCGATTTTCTATTAGGTTGGTTTGATTTTGAGCACCCCTATATTTACAAATATTTTATTTTATTAGTACGAGATTCATTGAATAAGCTCGTTAGATTTAAATTTATATCTACTTAATCTAATTTATGCTCCTATTATAAATTACAACTTTAAAACATATTAAAATATTTTTTCTACAAGTCACCAGAGTAGAAAGATACTTATAATATAAACATAATTTTAATATATATATATATATATATATATATATATATATATATATATATATATATATATATATATATATATATATATATATATATATATATATATATATATATATATATATATATATATATTCTAAACATAATCTTAAAAAAAAAGGATTTTAGATACACCAATAACACAATCAATCACAAACAATTTATTTTATATAAAAACTGCTTTAATATATTTATATTATGTTGTATAAAATACACTTATAATTTACAATAAGCATTAAAAAAAAGGATTTTTTAACCTACCCCAAAGCATTCTTACACACCATCGAATTGACAAAATTGCCCTCATGCTTCCGTAGATTCATTTTCGAAATACTTTTTTTTTGTAAAAGAATTTATTTTTTCCGTAGATGCATCTACGGAACCCCTTAAAACATAATGAAACGTGGGATTTTTCCAATTAAATGGGAATATCAGAATGTTCCGTAGATACATCTATGGAAGATTTCATGAACTTAATTAGTTTGATATTTTTCCAATTAATTGAGAAATTAATTTGGGATTTTTCCTTAAATTGGGAAAATCTCTTGGGAAATCTCAAATTTTACTATGTTTTAACAACTAAGTAGATGTCATCGAACTTAATTAATTTGGAAAAATCTCCAATTAATTTGGAAAAATCTTCCGTAGTTACATCTACGGAAAGGTTTGATGGGTTTGATTAATTGGGAAAATCCCAAATTCTTAATTAATTGAGAAAAATCTTCCGTAGTTACATCTACTGAAAGGTATGAAGGGATTTGACAATAGAGTGTTCCGTAGATGCATCTACGGATCTTGGTATTTTTCCAATTAATTGGGAAAATCTGAAGTTTCACTATGTTTTATACGCTTCTGTAGATGTATCTACGAAAGGAATATGGATTGCGTCCGGATGTGCATCTACGAAAGCAGAGGGTAAAATTGGAATTTTGCGTAGTGTATAAGAGACCTATGGGGTTGATGAGAAATCCTCTTAAAAAAGGCATTTATTTCAATACCAACTTGAGTTATGGGGCATCTTTGTGGGGCTGAAGCTGATTATGCAGCATGGCTTTTCAAAGATGGAGGTGAATTCAGACTCTCGGGTGGCTGTAGAGGTTCTATCTAAAGCAAAGAAGAACATGGATTGCGTTTCGAATATGAAGCAGCAGATTATTCAAATGATGATTGCTATTGGAGAGGTGGAAATCACTTTTACGCATAGGGAGACAAATGCTTGAGCTCACTCTCTAGCCTGTCATGGAAGAGTGATGCAGAATGATTTTCTCACTTTTCTTGAGGCACCCGACTTCCTGTCGAAGGATTTGAAGTTGGACATGGATGGCGTTCTGGTTTCTAGGCTTCTTGTTGTTTAGTTTCTTGTTGTCTTGGGCTTAGGCCCTCCCTTTTACCAAAAAAAAAAACATTTGGTGTTACGGGTTCATGATGAGAAAAATTCATCCCATGAGTATTTTTTTTGTGGTCTAAAATAAATATTTGGATTTTTTGGTGACGGAAAAAATACGGTAGAGTTTGTTGGCGATGACGGAAATTGAGAATTTTTTTTTTGACAGAAAATAAATTATATTCATTCATTCAAATCGATAGAGTACATCGTTGCAATACAAATTCAAAATCGCCAAAAACAAAAAGGATGAATCTGCGAACAAATCCACAGCATCCATGTTAATAGCATAAAACGGCAAATTGCATATGCCTACAAATATTAATGTATTGACTGTATTGAGATGTCCGAAATATTCATGCTTCCGGATCTGTAGCGTTGACGACACCAAAGTCATTGATTGAATCTGCACTAGATCGAAACTAATCTTTCAACCTGAAACAAATGAACGCCACACAAAAACGGAAAAACAAAATACCCGCACAAAGACGAGAAATCAAAATACGCCACAGAAATATGGAAAATCAAAACAAACGATGACCCACGAAATCACAAAAAAGACAAAAAAAAAGTGTGAAAATCACTTAATTAAGTAATAGATAAACAAAAACGATTTGGAGGGGTGATTTTGGATCAAAATTGATCCTAAATCACCCCTCTTTGAGAGAGAGGGGAAGGAAAAAGAAGGAAAGTGACGGCTAGGATTGAGAATTTTGAAGATTAGAATTTTGCTGATTTTGCATAAAATGGAACATAGATTGTTGAAAATTATATTGATTAAGGTTCAGTTGGCCTTAATAATAATAATAATAATAATAATTTGAACTAAGAAGATGGAAAGTTTGGTAAAATATATGATCAATTGAAGGCTAATAAGATGAAATTGTGAGAGAAAAATTTTAAATACTATCAGTAAGGAATAAATTTGTAAGAAAAATTTGACTAATATTTGCTTCTATTTATAACCAAATAAATTATTAAAATAAAAAAATTAAAAAGGCAAAAGAGCCGTTGAGCACAGCTTTCCAATTATATTATTATTTTAATTAAAAGTACCGGTCAAGCAGTGGTGTATGGTGGTTCTGTAACTGTTTTATGGTTTCGCCGTAGACTACATAGTATAATTTTGGGAAAATACTTAGATGGACACAGCTACACCACCTGGATTTACACACAACCAATCACATTTTTTTATTAATTAAATAATAAAACTAAAATTTTCTCTCTCCTCCATTATCACAACCACCCTCCATGTTGGCAATTAAAAACGAAATTAAATTTTAAATCATTTAAATTTCTCTCTCTTCTTATTGGTTGTTCCTAAATATATGGATTTAGGTACGTGTCCATGCAAGAATTGCTCATAATTTTGTATAAGTTGTTCATTGACATAAATATCTAGGACATAATATAATTTTTTTTATTGATAGGACATAATATAATATAATATACTATTTCATCTCACCTTTCTATATACAAATTAAAGAAGCATTAAACCAAGTTTTAAAAACCGGACCGATCATCGAACCGTTGAGGATATTGGGTCACTGGTTTATCGGTCGAATCACTGGGTCATTGGTCAAACCGCACGACCAAACCGGATTAAACCGGATAACTTGGTTAAATAGACCTGTCATTATATAGGTATAAAACCGGTCGAACCGGATGATTCAGTCTCTAAAAAAATATAACTAGCTTTTAAATTTTTTAAAAATATCATATCAT
Source organism: Vicia villosa (assembly GCF_029867415.1). NCBI lineage: Eukaryota > Viridiplantae > Streptophyta > Magnoliopsida > Fabales > Fabaceae > Vicia > Vicia villosa. Next base: position 146,875,654 of record NC_081183.1, read on the forward strand.
AAATTCACAATTTCATAACTTAAATTCAAATTTTAAACAAAGGTATCACACATAACAAAAAAGTAAAAAATTACAAAGTCTAATTGCAAACAAAGTCTAATTACAACATAATCTAATTGAATAGTTTATAACAAAATAACTCCAATGTGTACCAAATTTAATTCAAAATAGGATCCTCCTAAAAAGAAAATCAAATAAAATTCAATATGTTTATGCTATTTAAGAAAATTTATTAGCAAAGATAACAAATAGACAATAAAGTTTTTAATTTTTCACTAACGAAAAAAACTATGTGAGAATGCTATTTAAGTAATACACTACAAAATATATTTAAAAAAAAGTTTAAAAAAAAGTTTAAAAAAAAAAAACATTTAAACCGCTGGTTTTCTGGTTTTCCCGGTTTTCACCGATTCCCACTGGTTTGATGGCATACCCGATCTGACTATTGAACCAGACCAGTTACCTAGCCGGTTCCCGGTTCGACCGGTCGGTCCGGTCCGATTTTTAAAACACACTGGCATTTAATACTTAAATACCTTATCCCATAATACCAATTTTAAGGTTGTAAAAACGTGGATACATAGAGTATATATAGTCTTTGACCTCAAAACTTTCTAAATCTCCATACCTAAAGTGTGAGAGTCTCTCTATTAGATTATTTGATTAAAGAAAAGCTTAAACACTTCATCCGAGAGTACATATTAATTGTTGTTTAGTCTCTATTTTCATCCGATTAACATGTGGGTAAGAAATTTTTACTAAAAGAAAACGTGTTCGAAGAATTTCTTGGCAAACAAGCCTAACTTGGTTTACATTATCAATTCAGCCACACTGATTAAGACCACCCCACTAACTAATATTATGATCTCATGCATGAAATTGCAATAAACTATATGATATTTCCATGTACCTCCCTTCTTCTATAAATATCGACCATCTTTTTTGTAATCTTCTCATTCTATACATATCAACCAAAGTAACCTTTACTCATATCAACTTTCTCTGACCTCTTCTAGCTTAGCACAAAAATGAGGTCCATGAACGTTTTCCTTGTGACATTGCTAATTTTGGCCCTGGCTGATACACTAATATCAGCAACATCTGAAGAAATGGAAGAACAAAACTCTGATCTTCAAGGAACAAGCCACTTCGTCCTTTCTAGAAAACAAAACAGAATCTCTCTGACATGTAACAAATACCCCAAGATATGTCATATCAAAGGTAGTGCAGGCCCTGATTGCTGCAACAACAAATGTGTCAACTTTACTACAGACATGTTTAATTGTGGGAGGTGTGGAAAGAAATGTAGTTTTCCAAAGATATGTTGTGAAGGTAAATGCGTGAATTCTAGGAGTAATGAAAAAAATTGTGGAAAATGTGGCAACAAATGTGACAATAGAGGTTCTTGTGTTTATGGAATGTGCAGCTATGCTTAGAACTTGAAATGGATTAAGTAGTTTGACCAATAATTATGGAATTTTGATGATAACAATATAATTGAGAATCATAGATATTCTAAAAGATTTGTTTTTATGTATAAAACAGCTTTTGATCATTTGTAAAAAAAAAAATACGGTTATGATTATCTCCTCACTATTACAAATAAAACAATATAATTTTAAAATTTACACCCATTTTACTAAAAACGGGTGTAAATGAGAATTTTGGTGGCAATTTTATAAATAAAATGTCACTTTTGCATTATCTGGTTATAATATACACCTTTTTTCCTAAAAACGGGTTTAAATTAAAATTTTTATTATAATCAAATTTCAATTACTCCTTTTAAACTAAAAAACTGGTGTGAATTTATATAAAAAAATTGTTTAATTTTATAACTCAAAATATATAATCTATGTGGCAATATTAATGGGTCTATATTTATTAGGTGAATAAAATATACTAAAACTCTTTAATAACATAATTTATTAAAATATACAAAAACAAAATAGTTTTTCATCGCATGCATATCCATTTTCAATCAACTAGTTCACTGAACTTCATCGCATCGCATGCATACCGAAACCCATTTTTCAATCAACTCTGTGAACTTCATCGCTTTCACCGATCATCATGCATTTCGCGTTGCTTCTGTGAACTTCGTCTCTTCGCTCATTCGCTCATTCGCTTAACTTCCTGTGACGACTGAAAATGGCTTCTCTCATTCGCTCATTGAAAAACGAAGCTCTCTTTTTCTCCAACACCGCACCGCTCATTTGCTCACCGAAACTGAGAGGAAACCATTTCTCAGTGACGACAACGAAGCCGAGAGGAAACCATTTCACAGTGACGACATTGGTAAGGAAGAATTAGGGGTTTTTTTACTTTGAGCGACATTGGTAGCTGAAGAATTAGGGTTTATACTCACAAATTAGTTCCTATTGCTATGTGTAATTTTGTTTGAAATGAATTTTGTTTGATATGAATTTTGTTTGAAATGAATTTTGTGGGATTCTAGCTTTTTCGCTTCTTCTACACTTAATTTAGCAGCCATTCCATGAAAAGCAGTGTTGTAACTGTAAATGATTCTCTCTTCATCATTGTTGTCTATTTCAGCTTCTACTGATTTAGACAAAACTGATTTCACTTTTGATGAATACCAATCTAGATGACTGGAAAACACTTCTGGTTTCGCCGAGTTTTCCATTTGAATGATGTAAGTGTTTTTGGTAAACTCAACATTTGTTGAAGTTAAGAAGACTATACTCAAGAGAAAACATGTTTTCTTCCCTATTGTAATTGATATTTTTGTAGAATAGACATACTTTTATTGATATGAATGTTATCTGTTTGATTAAATACCTCATAGACATTATCTGTTAGTATTTGTTTTTATGATGCATTTATTTCTCTAATTGGGATATTTGTAGTCAGCAACACGACCGTTAAGGCTTGCTATTGAGACACTCAATCCGCTTGCCACACTTCTTTTGAACATTAGCTAGTGTGAAACATATCTAAGCCCTGAAACATTAGCTAGTTTGACAAATATATTTTTGAACATTAGATCATGAGTGTATTATAAATAAACTTAGTGAAATACTCTGACACTAACAAAATGAATGGTTTAGAATTAACATATCATATCTCTGTCCTGAATCCTGATATTATAATTATCTATTGTATTTCACAGGATTAGCTCTTGAAGCACTTGCATCTTCTGAAATTGATCAGAATAAGGTAAAGTTCTGAAACTTTCTAGTGGTTGCTTTGCTTTTCTTTTACTCAAATTTTAATTTACATGATGTTGGTTTGCAGTTAAAATGAAAAGGTATTCTGCTGCCAGTCTTGTTGATTTCTCATTTTCTACACAACTTTCGACTTTTGCTTAGAGTTTCATTTCTTCATTTCAATGAGTTAAATTTGCATGGCATGCTGTTCAATGATTATTGGCTAATTATATACCTTTGAAATAAGAAGCAGCAAAACTCATATCATATTCCTCTTTCTTTTTCTGCTTTGATGATCCACAGTGAGGAACACTCTTGCTACGAGTTCTACTTGATACCATCATCACAACACAACAACAGTTGATTTTGTGCTATATTTCAGGTTGATTTCTCTGTTCATGAAGTTCTTAGGATTTTTAGAATATAGCCATAATTTGACAGAATGAATGTCAACTAATGTTTCATTGCTTTTGTTCTTGTAATCTCCTTGCAGCAGAATCATCACCTTTTACAACTTCGGCATAGGTAGCCAACAAATGGCTTTCCCTATTTTTGTTCAATTTTTCTGCATATTGTGTTTTAGTTTCCCTCAACATACCTTGCTTTTTTGCTATGTCTCTCTCTTGAACTCTTTGAGAGCTTTCCATTGTGTTGCTTTCAATATGCAGGGCAAGTACTGTGTTGATTAAAGCTCCTTCTTCTTTCAACCAACCCCTGCATCTTTAGCACATTTTGAGGTGAGTGTAGTTTTTGGTAATCACTTCTAAAATAGTGACTGGTGCTTGTTTTTTGTTTTTGAGTTAAATATACTAACTGATAAGATTCCCATAATAGGCTTGGTTAAGCTACAAAATGGTGACTCTTAGTTGTCATGTTTGATTCTCTATTCATGCTTCATTATTATTATATTTCAGTATTAATATGCTTCATGCTTCATGTTTTTCATGAAGTTCTTTATGCTTCATGCTTCAAATTTCTCATTCTTCTTCCGCTGATAAGTCTCAGATTTGGAACCAAATTCAACAATACTCCAATCTCCCAGACTTCAACAATTATCTCGTGTTCATCTTTTCCTGTGCTCAGGTAATTCATTTCATACTTAATTTTGCATTGGCTTCTGTTGTTCTACTTGAATAGGTAGATTTAACTTTGTAGGTTTGTATGTTTTTGTTTGATTGTTCTTAACTGCTATTGGCCACTATTGACTACACTGCTTTAGTAGCAGTCTAGAATAAATAAATGCTGGTTGATATTTATATCCTAAGTTAATTCTGTGGATATTGTTCGATTTCATAGTAGAACTGGTTTTGATTTTGTTTTAGTAGGTATTGGTAAGTTAAACGAATCTGAAGCGTGAATTTCTGTTAGTCCTGTTGAATTGACTAGGTAGGACTGGTTTTGACTCTGTTTTAGTAGCGGTTGGTAATTTAGGCGAATCTGAAGCACGCCATTCTGTTAGTACTGTTGGTAATAAATGAATCTGAAGCACACCATTCTATTAGTACTGTTGGTAATTAGCGAATCTGAAGCCTTGAGTCGTGCTTTGCTTGCTCATTAGTCACTTATCTACAATGGTTATATTAATTTGGTGGAGTTGTAAAGTAGATATGACACATCAACCTCAGTGTCATACCCCAATTTTTGACCCTAAGATCATACATCATTTGCATTTCAATCATCAATCAACATCACAATCTTGAGGTATCATTTTTCCTTTGAGGGGAATCATCAAGCACTTTTAGCTTTTTATTTGTTTTATACTAACCAAAATCCAAAAATATGTATTTTGTCTCTTTTGTTCATATTTTACAGGTAAAAGATCGGGCAGAAATCAAAACAGTGCAAGAAAACGGATTTTTGAAGATTTCACTATGGAAATCGATTTACCCATGAGGGAAATCGATTTCCCTGGGGCGAAATTCAAAAAATATAAGGAGGGAAGCATGACATCATTTTGGCACCAATTTTCTTTGATCATTTTTGTCATTTTACCAATTTTCCACCTCATCAAAATTAATTCCCTTCATTAAACCCTTTTTAACCCCATTTTACCATTTAAATACCATTTAAACACCAATTAAACACAAGTTAATTACCAAATGTAAAAAGACCAAACTACCACTACTCTTGCTCCCATCCTATAAATAGAGGTCTCTACTCCCTCATTTCTCAAGCTTGGATAGCCAAAAAAGTTCTTGCAAATTCATTTCTGAAGCTTTTGATAGCCAAAAAAGTTCTTGCAAATTCATTTCTCAAGCTTGGAGAGCCAAAAAATTGCTTGCAAATTCATTTCTCACCCTTTCCAAAACCCTCACCCAAAGTTCATTTTCATAGAATTAGTGAGATTCACATTGAATCTTACTAGTTTTGAACTAAACCTCCTACATTTCTCTCTTTTCTTTGTTTGTTCATCTCCAATTTTGAAGGATCTACACACTTTGTGCTTGTTCTTGAAGCTATTTCAACATTTGATTCAAGAATTGGTAAATTCCTAAACTCTAAGATGTAGATCTTTGTTGCTTGTGTTCAATGCATCTTTGATGCTATATTGGTCCTATTTGATGGTGAATTGATGGAAAATTCGTGCTCCAATTGATATGTGATCATAAGGTGTTTGTATGTTTGCTTAAGTCAAGTTTTGTGCTTCTTAATGCTGATTTTTTGAAAACTGCACTGAGGAAATCGATTTCCATTCCGTTTCTACGCCAGATTTGAAAACCTGCACTAAGGAAATCGATTTCCTCCTTAGGCAAATCGATTTCCCCTGGGATAGAATGTGTTTTTTGCCTTTTTCATGCTTGTTTTGGCTTCCTTCTTCCTCCACTTCATTAATATCATTGGATCTAGGATGTTGATAGGTTTGAAATGACCAAATCCATAATATTAGATGAATGATATTAATGATAGTGTGAGTTGATTATCTTTTATGCATTTTATTCTTCTTCTCCTTCTTTTTTCCTTTTGATCGATGAAAGTCTTAATACCTTGAGAATTCTTATGGATTCTTGGTAAAGACTAGATCGTTACCTATTTTCTTTTCGTGCGGTATTGCTTTCGGAGAGTGATCTACATATCGCTTCTCTCGCATGCATTAGCACATAAAGTTTTGACAGACCTCGTTGTAGGGTGATTTCTACATAAATCACTTGGCGATCTGCTTAACATAGCGCAATATTTCGTGTCCCGAATAAAAAAAAATCAAATATGGAAGAGAATTGTATGCGGTTGATTTATGACTTATGGAAGTTTATCGTGTAGTCGCTATGATTTTATCAAGCTTCTGATAAATGTCTATTGAATTTAAATCCGAGAACATCCTTCACTCACCATCGATCTTTATTACTAACTTTGATAACATACTTGACAAGTTTCAAGATGGTTATCTTTAACATTTAACAACTAACTTTAATTTCCGCAATTTATTATATTGCTCTTTATATTTCTCGCTTTATCGCTTTATTTTATCATTTCATCATATTTACATTTCGCTATTTTTCTTTGTCCATTTGGACGTTTATATTCCGCTATTTTCTCTTTGTCCATTTGGACGTTTATATTCCGCTATTTTCTCTTTGTCCATTTGGACATTATGTTTATGTTTCCGCTATTTTCTTTTGTCCACTTGGACCATACATTACTTTTATGCTAAAACACTAATAAACAGCAAAAATCTAAAAAACGTTTAAGGCTCTCTTTCGGACTATTGGTTACTATCCCTAGCATTCTGGAGATTTGGACTTATGGACTTAGTACCTCTGGACCCTTATTCCGTTATTACTCTGCTGTTATTCTGTCTGTCTGGCATTGGATTGTTGTCTGTTTGTGCATGCAGGTATTTCCTTGAAAGTCCTTGATGGCTAAATCCAAGGCATTGATATAAGGATTTTACCCGAAAATAGCCGTTACTCTGCCCGATTTTCGTCAGAATTTTAATGTGCTTAATGCAAAGTGGTGCTAAGATAATAAGTTCATCTGGATCCCCAAGTGATAATGTGTTGGTTTAGTATTGATATTCCAAAGGATGGGAAATTTACCTTGACCCATAATGTCAAGGGTTGGCTTCTTCTTCTGTTAGACCGTTCTTTTCCTTAGCTTTTATTTTACGCAATAGGATAGCCTCTTCATCTCCTCCCCTTCTTTAATTTTCAAAATCTTCTCCCTTTTTACAAAACCTTCTTATGTTTGCAACCTTTTCAAAACCTTTTCTTTAAAAATATCTTTTGCCCTTAGTGGCCTTTTCTTCAAAAGTTTAGACACGACTAATTGTTGAAACGAGTGGCGATACCCCACGATTTTGAAATTGATTGATATAGTGAGATCTTTTCCGCGTGAAAGAGCTAGTGGCATACTCGTCGATTTTATCCGAGTTGGAGCCCTTCTTTCATTTGCGACGCAAAGAACTTGTTTGTTCTCATGCTCAAGATCAATGGCTGAGTATTTCTCTCCGACGACAATAAAGTGTTTATTCATTTTAAAACGTTTTCCCTTTTAAGCGGAATTACATTAGCTCTGACTTCTCCATTGCACCGAGGAGGTATGTAGGCACAAAGCTTAACGCTTTGCCGAGCTTATTTTAAAAATAAAACAAACTCTTTTTTTTAGCACACACGACACAGATTTTCGAAAAGGTTCCTGTGGAGTACCACAGATATGAGGGGTGCTTAAAACCTTCCCCTTGTATAAACAACACATGTACCTAAGATCTCTTCTTTTTGTTTTAAAAACAAACTTTGGTTTTTTTCGTTCTTTTCCCTTTTCCTTTGGAAACAATAAAGCGTGGTGGCGACTTTCACTGAAATATTGAGTCGAGTCAATATAATGGCTTCGATATCAGATTTTCCCCGCTACAGAAAAAATGGCGACTTCACTGGGGATCCAGTTTTAAGTGTGTTAAGCCTATTTTTGTTTACCTGTGTTTTATCTGTATATATTATTGTGTGCTTTGTTTGTTTGTTTTTTTTCTTTTTTTTTCTTTTTGGTGCTCGATGGTTCCTCTGTGATGAGATAAAGTTCTAACCCGGACTTTCGTGAGTAACTTGAGATAGGAGGTGGTAAGACCAATAGTTGCATTTCAGGAGCAATCCTTAACATGAGCATCATATGGTGGAACCCCAATCAGTGGAAGCCTCATGGAAGGTAGTAGATGTTGTTACGAACTATCGTAAGAACGCTATTACTTTCAATAGTGAGTGACCGTAGAAGCTGAATGGCCTAGAACCCTTTTAACCCATCTAAGCCTTTTTAGGATGTAGCGCAGAAACAAGTTCGAGTACCAATTTGAGCTTGTTGTCATGCGATGCTACGCTCAGACGAGGTCTTTTTACGCATATTATATACGCCCATGAGCAATTGTGCGAGCCGGTAGTATCCGATAGAAGATTGAAAACTCTGGGAACCTTTGTAGAACCCGTTCGGCAGGTACAAAATTCCCTAGTACATACCTTTGTGGGTGGTTCTTAACTTTGACTCCATACTCGTGACGTCGAACCTTTGAACCCTGTTTGTGTGACCATGTGTGATCTTGATTGTGATTGATGCATAAACCATACATCCATGCATTCATTTGATTTCCAAGGAACTCATAAGTCTTTCTTTGTAAACATCATAAGTTTCATAAAACTCAATGGATCTTGGGTGTCGATGGGGTGAAAACCTTAATCCACCAAAATGGATAATTGATCTTGATGATAACTTGATCAAAGCTTTGATCCAATATAGGATTTACCTCCTTCATGTTTTGATGTTTACAAATTAATAACTTGAATTCTTTGAAAATCAAATAAATAAAAAACAAAAAAACAGCAATTGCATCATTTGCATACATACATCCAGGTTGTCCAGAAAACTTATTCTCGTCTGTCTCCATCTTCAGAGTGGTTTGCTTATCTGTCAAGTTGATTCCTCGACACATTGAACTAGAAGCATGTATCTAAAGAGTATGGAAGAACTTCAACAAGACCAAGAGTTGCTAAGAGTAGAGGTTAGCCAGTTGAAAAGCCAGATGGATCAGATTGTGGAAATCCTGCAAGTCTTGTTGAAGAGAGAATGCAACATTCCTCCGATTGTTACAAAGAAAGTGGGTACTCCTTTAGCCTTTTCCGTTGCTACTCCAACTCAAGGGCAACCATCTGTTATGTCATGTAATTCATATTTTGGAGTAGAGAAGGAAACGCCTGTTTGCTTTCCTCAATCAGTGCTTCGTAGGACTCTACATCAACATTCGTTGTCTGTTCCTTCTCAAGGTAACAAAAAGCAGAAACAAGATCAAAATCGTGATAGGACTCGCTTTGATCCTATTCCTATGTCGTACACTGAATTATATCCTGCTTTGGTTTGAAAAGGGTTGATCACAATAAGATCCATGCCTCCTCCTCGAGATCCTCCTTCCAAAGGATTTCAGTCTGATCTTTGTTGTGAGTTTCATCAAGGTGGTGTAGGTCATGATTTAGAAGGCTGTTATGCACTGAGGACTAGAGTGCAAGAGTTGATGAGGACAAATGTTTTATCTTTCAAGGATGTTGGTCCCAATGTTGTCACTAATCCTTTGCCAGATCAAAGTGGCTGAAGACAAGTAAAGCCAGATAGTCTCCTAAAGCCAAGTGTTTCACACGGATAGCTCATCTTTGTTGCTGATTAGTCACTAGGCCTTGTTTCTATACTGTTTGTATTTCCTTCATTGTATTGTTTGCTTTCAAACTTTGATTGTTTCTGAATGGTGATTTTAATTAAATGAGCATTGCATTTTTGAATTCATTCACATCTACTATGTTTATACCTTCTTTTACAAAACTTTTTCTTCCTTTTGCCTTCTCTATCAAACTTGTGTTTTATGCAAATATTGGAGGGAGGATGATGACAACGAAATACCCAAGTTGTTGAACTGTATGCTTTCAAATAAAACTCTGTTGATGATGTACAGGCATTGTTTCAATTCCCAAACACTGGAGAAATAAGGAAGTTAATCCCTTGTCAAACCCTCTGAGCCTTCGAAGTAGGAGTTTCTTTCTGTACGAAAAAACCCACATTTTTAACCTGGGGCAGGGTAGTTCTCAGTTAATTTGGCTGTGCATTCTATTTTAAGAGAATCATTCAGTACACCTTTCAACAAAGGTTTCAATTACAAGCGTTCCTCCGCATACATCAAAGAAATGTTGGAGATGCCAATCAAAAGCCAATGATGGTTCATCAATCATTAAGGAAGGCAGTCACTATCTTTCAAAAAAAAAATGTGTATCAAAAAATTTATACAAAGAAAAGCCTGCTAAGTCAAAAACCAAAAAACGACTTAGGCAAAAATAAGGCATCCCGCTGACTGTAAGTTCAAAAATAAACAGTTAGGGATATCAAAAGAAAAAGATGAAAAAAGAGAAGTCAATAATTCCTAAACAACAAAATGTTGTGACTACCAAAAGGAAGAAGTGACTGCCATCTCAAAAGTTCTCTTTGCTTGTGAGCTATTATCATTACAAAGGTGCAATTCCAGAAGTCTCTTGGCACCTAAATGCATAAGTTGAACTGATTGAGTTTAGGACTGGAGATCACCACGAAGATGGGGTGGATACAATCAAATTTTGAGCCTTATATCCTTTGTTTCTTAAACCGTGAACCAGGCCACGTTACAACCTTTAAAAGACCTAATTGAGGTCAGGTTTGTTTGAAAGCATACGACAACAAGGTTGCGTAAGCTGACTCCCATGAGATTTGCCAATCATTTGTTTTGATATCATGTCTTTGCTTTACCTTTCACTTTGAATGTCTTAACCTTTATGTTTTGACCAGTGATTCCTTTGCTTTACATCAATAATATCATTCCAAAAATGACTTTGATTTCAAAAATATGCTTTGAGCCTTACATTAAAATTGCCATTCTTGAATGAACATTTTATTTGCAAGTAAGCACTCATCTTTCAGGAAGTTCAAACAGTCGAGAAACTTGATCAGTGATCCTATCAGGGGCATGTTATTTCAAGATCCTGTTGTTCAGATGTTCGGTCAAGATTTGTTGATCAGAATATCCTTTCAAGACTTATACTGGGGCAAGCCATTCCAACATGCATTTCAAGAACTGAAGCCATGATCAGTTCATCCCGAGTACAGTTCAGTTGAAGCCATGATCAGTTCATCCTTAAATACCGTCCCGCTGAAGCCATGATCAGTTAACTTGCAACAATTAGTCAATAAGGGGCCATCTTCTTCAGTAATCCCCAAGCAGTTTTATCAGTCCTTCTTAGAGGATCACTAGTCTGATACAGTTACCAATGTGACAAGAAGTATGTCCAAGCATCTTCTTCGTAAGCAGAATTGGCAGAGTTCCCGTGTTGAGGAATCGAGTTCCTATCGTGCCTCACAAAAGAGTCTACCTCAATCGTCACAAATTATCGCATTGCATTAAGCATTCATCATGCATAGAAAAATTTAACATCATGCATAGAAACAAATTTATACTCATTTACATTCTTCCGAGGTCTTGTTGTTATCAACATCTTACCTTGAGATCTAAGTCCAACTCACTTGGCATCTACCAAAAACAAATACTTGTTTGTCTTCTCCATCTAGTTCTATTCCTAGATTTCCCTTCCAAATTCATTCTTGTTTATCCCTGAGTGTTTTTGATGTGGGTTTCCAGTTTCATCCATCACCATTTGTGGATGTCTCTGTCGATTTGCTTTCCCTTCCAAATTCATTCTTGTTTATCCTTGAGTGTTTTTGATGTGGGTTTCCAGTTTCATCCATCACCATTTGTGGATGTCTCTGTCGATTTGCTTTCCCTTCCAAATTCACTCTTGTTTATCCCTGAGTGTTTTTTATGTGGGTTTCCAGTTTCATCCATCACCATTTGTGGATGTCTCTGTCGATTTGCTTTCTGTCATACCCCAAAATTTGCCCATACTAGTTCTCTTATACAAAGTCAGATCAGTACATAAAGCTCCAGAACACACTCTCCTATACAAGGCTCTGAAACTAGGGTTTGGTCTGCTCAAAGGAAAATCAGTGAATCAATGGCTCCAAGGCATCTCACATGGCTCAATATATCTCACATAATCTCCATGAAAAATATCAAGTCTCATCTCAAAGGATTGGTCACTCAATTGTTCAAAAAGTCAATAATCGTCTAGGTTAACCTAAAAGTCAACTATGGTCAAAGTAAAGTTAAAACTCCTGATTTTTTGTCAAGATCCTCATATTGAAGCATCATTCACCATTTGATCAATAATTGATCATGGTTCATCAAGGAAAGATAAAAAATCAGCAAAACAAAAAGTTTCTAAATTAGGGTTTTGTATAGGAAAAGTCAACTAAACTTTGACCAGCCATAACTTTCACATGGAACATCCAAAATTTTCCATCCAAAGCTCATCTTGAAGGAAACTGGATTTTCTACAACTTTGTCTCTCACATGCCAAGTCTAAAAATGCTTCATTTGAGAGATATGGACCAAAACATTACAGGTCCTTTTCAAAAGTCAACAAAGAGTCATTTTTTTAAAAGGATACACAAGGAGCATGGAAAATAATTTTGATATGAGACCAAAGACACTGGCTAGAGGACTCTCTAAGGTTTCTAAAAAGTCCTAGAACACTTCCATACCTCAAAAATTGAGAGAGATAGGCCTTGTTAAAGTTGGACTATTTTGGAGGGAAAATTGTGAAGGAATTTGACTTTTTTTGCAAATGGGCCCAAGTTGTTTTGACTCAATCTTGATTCACAAGTATCCAAGAGCCCAAGATCTTATTGCCACGAAAATAAATGGTTTATTTGATTTATTGTGATTTTTTATTTTAATTAAAAAAGATTTAAAATGACATAAATCAAAAGAAAATCAAATCTTTGGCAAAAGGTGTGATTTGAATCTATTTTCATCATCAAATATATCACCTAATCAGTGCAAATTTCGTGCAAGGCAAGATTTGGACAAAAAGATTGAAATTGGCCATAATTGGAAGTTTCAAAAATCAATTCTCAATCAAATTTCCAAATATTGCAAATCATTGATTCAAGGAGATTTCTTTCAAAATTGTTGACCTAAATCCTTCCCTTATAAGTACCAAAGCCATTCAGATGCAAGGGTTACAGAATTTTGCTCTGAAGAACCCTAAATTCGAGTTCAAAAAGTCAAGAAAATCTCAACTTCCAATCGAGAATTGCAGGCCAATTCAGGTGGTGTTAGTGCTCCCAATACATTCCTTGGACATCACTGAAGCGATTCCAATCCTCACACTCGAGCAACACGTCCAAAATCACCTCAAATAGCTTACGGTTTGTGCTTTTAAAAATCTTATCGATTGCCATGATTCGTGCATTCTTTACATGTTTTGATCCTATATTCGTGTTTTATATGATATGATTAGTGTTTCTGGAGATTGAATTGCATTTGTATGACCATATGAACAAGCCGCCATTGTTAGGGTTCGGACCTTCAAATAGGGCTTCTTGTTCTAAGTAAAATTAGGGCTTAAGGTGAGCATTACTGGAATCGTGGCACTTGGACGATCAGGTTTATAGGGTCGCGCCAAATTTTTGTTTCGTTTTGGGGAATTTGCAATTTTGCAGGTATAGTAGAGAAAGACTTTTTATAGCGCATCTGCCATAAGCGCTATAAAAGGGTGTGTTTCAGAATTTTGTTGAAGAAGACAAGGACGTGGCCTTCTCCGATTGGCTCAGACGCGCGCGTTTTGATTTTTGAATGAATGTATTCGCTGCTTCGTGGCCCACGCGTGTGTGATGCACCTCCTCGTTCCAGCCCTCAGATCATCAATCACTCTTCATCCAACGCTGCCAGGCCTGAAGGCGCACCATACACCTCACACGCTTGCCGCACTGGATCAAAAGTTAAGATTTTTAGAATTTTTTTTATATTTTATTACATAGCCTCTTGTATTTTGTTTTAATATATATATATATATATATATATATATATATATATATATATATATATATATATTATATTTCTTCAAATAAATTTATTTTATATATGTAAACTATATAAAAACTTTATAGAAACATTTTAATATTTACTATTTATTTTAGATAATATTTAATATATATATCATTTATAAAATAGATTTAAATTGATTTAATTATTAAAAACCTCTAAAAATCCATATTTATTTTATTTAAATTTCAAAAAATTTCAAAAAATTATTTTTACATTCGATTCAATTAATTAGGTCGTGAGACCAATAATTAATTAAATCGTTCGTGTTTCTTATTTATTTTGTACCCTAATCAGGGTTTAGGAAGGTCAGTCCATACACTGAATATTTCTGTTTCTATGCCTTTTCAGAGTTGACTCTTCAAATACACTCCGACTACGCGCCATGTCAAATACGAAGCTAAGTATTCGATTCTTGTATTTTCAAAGTCTATTTTGTTTCTTCTTGATTTTAGGGTTTACCCTTTATACTTTTTTTTGAACTATTCATATACTCACCCCCTTCCTTGCCTTTGCCCTTGCCATTTTTCAGGATTAACCCTGAGGCTTCCTCCGACCGCCAACCATGTCAGATCAAATTCAAATGCAAAGCTAAGTACCTTTTTATTTATTTATTCTTAATTGCTTTATCTTTTATTTTCTTATTTATTAGGGTTAGCAATGTTCGCCTCCAAACCGATAATGCACTCACCCCTTATTTTTGTTTATTTTTCCCACCTCTTCAGGGTTTGTCAATTGCCAAAGCGTCGAGTATCGGTAACCCTAAACCCTAATCTCGATTATATTATTACTTGTTTCAAACCCATTTGCTTTAATCCCGCTGGTTTCAATTCCCCTTCCCCATATTGCTTTAATTATACTGTCTATATTGCCGTGGTTAGTAATTTTAGGGAGTGTAACTCTGAATTGAATTAGAATCACCTAATTATAAGATAATATAATTGAATATGATCACGTGATTGGTGCACACACGCACACTTTTGGGTAAACCTCTCTGTTGCCTGTTGCATGTTTCCTTGTTGCCTTGTTGCCTTGTGTTTCTTTTGCAGAATAGCCAGTCCCTCGAATACGAGGATACCTCAGCCGTGTTGCCTCGATTAAGGTCATGGTCCCTAATGATGCTGCCTTCGATACACATGATCTCGACCCTCAGAAGTTGCCTACGAAGGGCTGAGGTATCCTCTGGTTGCCTAACGAAGAAGGCTATTCTGATCTTTCCCTTAGACTACCTGCCTCTCTATGGCATGGGTCAGTCTTATGGCGAACGATAATGCGATGACCCGTTTACCTCCAAACGAAAGGCTTCCTGCCCTCTCATGGCATGGATAGACCCTTTCATCCTGAAAGACTAAAAGAAACCTATCATCTAAGTTTAAGGTAATTGCCCCTAATTGCTTTGCCTTGCTCTAAACTTTTTATATTCTTTCTCATAATCCTTCAAAAGGGCTACGCTTATTTACGAGCTAAAGTCCCTATTCTTTTCTTCTACATTTCTGAAAACAAAGAGCAAAGCAATTAAGAGCCCATGGAAAACCATGGATGCAAAGGGTGTCTTACACCTTCCCTTTGCATAATTACCCTTCGAACCCGTTTTCTTTTAAAAAGGTTTTTCCTGTTTCTTTTAGCCTTTCTAACTTGTTTGGATAAAATAAAAGTCGGTGGCGACTCTTGCTTTACCGTACATTTCGATAAAAAGTCAGTTCACCGTATTACAGAACTGGCGACTCTGCTGGGGATAAATTTCGATAAAAGAGGGGTTACCTTAAAAGTTTAGGAATCACTTAAATGTTTTCTATTGTTTGCTTTGTTTGTTTTATTTTTCAGGGGCGTTTTGGGAATTAAATGATGGACGAATCCTATTCCCGGATTCAAGAACACTTAAGATTAAGAGTGGCATAGTCATGGCGACCTCTTTCACATATGTGGGAGATGAGTCAATATGAAGTTCACACTTGAGTTAGGACTCCATAGCATATGCACACCTTTCTCAAATGAGGGAGGTCTATGTATGTGTCTGTGGGTGCGCCGGAGCTCAAGGACCTTTAGTTACCCTTAACCCATCCTGGCCTTTAGGAACGTAGTGGGGGGACTTCTCTTGACAAATGTTAAGAACTAGTCGCTACCCGATGCTACAATTCAGATAGGTTCTCTCTCAAAGTATCATTGCATGGTGCGAATGCATCATGTCCGAGGGTGCTTTAGAAGGGCTGACAATTCTGGATAACTTATAGAACCTGTTGCTGAAATCTCCTTATCCATAGAAATGCCCTTGGGAAGGACACCTGATCAGACTCCATGCAAGCCTTAAGCCAAAAATTGAGTGATTTGTGTGGATTTGTTTTTCTATGATGCATCATGCATACATGCATTCATGACATGACTAACCCATCTCAAGGAGAAAAAGGTCTTTTAACCATAATTTGTTTTGTAGGTTATTTGAATATGGGAATTCTCATCCGAAAGCCTTTCTTCCTCAATTTCAAGAAAGTACCTACTACATTGAGACTCTTATGTGATGATATTACTGGTTCTCTCGTTCTTTCCGAGCCTCTCAACAAACTGATAAGCTTAATGCGAACGAAAGTGGATGAAGCTCTCCTCAACTCTATGATGCAGTTTTATGATCCTCTTCTCCATTGTTTTACTTATAGAGATTTTCAACTGGTACCTACGTTGGAAGAATTTTCTCATATAATGGGCATCCCCATACCTGATCAAATCCCTTACAATGGTGAGGAAGGAGGTCCTAAGTTGGAAGACATTGCTGCTGCTTTACACCTGCCAAGATCAGAAATCAGCGAGGTTTGGATCAATAAAAGAGACTATTCTGGGATACCCGTGGATTTCTTATGCGAGAAAGCCAAGATCTTTGTTGAAGCTCTAAGCATGGATGCCTTGGAAAGTGTTCTAACTCTGTTGATATATGGACAAGTTCTGTTTCACCGTTGCGACAAAGTTAGTGATAGGGCTGCTATCAAAATCTTCCTTAGCAAGAATCTTGTTCCTACTCTACTTGGTGATCTATTGCATTCCATCAATGCCAGAGTGACAAAGAGACGAGGTTGTGTTCTAGGATGCATTCCCCTCCTGCATAAGTGGTTTATTTCTCACTTACCCCGATCAGCAATAAAGAATGAAGAAGGTTTAACTTGGATCCAGAGGATTATGAAACTTTCATATGATGACATCATTTGGTATCCAAAAGAGTTCGAGGGAGTTCAGTTATTTGATCACTGTGGAGAGTTCCCTAATGTGCCTCTTCTTGGCACCCAAGGAGGAATTACTTATAATCCTATACTTGCTCGACATCAGTTTGGTTTTGCTTTGAAAGATAAGCCTCGCTCCATATATCTTAGTGCGGAAAGTTTTGACTATGGTTCAGGTACAACCGAAAGGAAGAAGCGTTTCATTAAAGCTTGGTACGAAGTAAAAAAGGTAGGTGCAAGAGATTTGGGAACAAGGGTCCATACTCCTTCAGATTTTTACTTTAAATGGATTTATGACCGAGTCGTCGAGTTTGGCATACCATATCCATCTGACACACCTGTTGTTCCAAGAATCACTCCTCCAGAGGTTCACGTAGAAGTGGAGCCTTATATACCCGCTCCGAACGAAGACCTTGCTGCCACCGTTGCTCATTTAAGACAAGAAAAGGCTGATCTTGAAAAGCGTCTACAAGAGGTTGAGGCAGAAAAAGCAGTATTAGTGGCTAATGCTAAAGAACGAGATATCATGCTTGACTATTTCTCTCGCAAGTGGAAGATTGAAGACTTTATCTCACCTGATCAAATACAATCATGGGAGCGAGAGATTGATAGGCTTATTCAAGAAAAGAACGAGATGGTCAAAGCCCATAAAGAAGAAATCAGAGGATTGAAGAGGAAGCGCCGACTTGAAGAATGACTTCTTTTATTTTATTTATTATTTCTTTAGTATTTCCTTGATGTAACTTCAAAAACATATAATACATTGGTTTCTAATTAAAATAATTAATTTGTTTTGTTTCTATTTTTTTTAAAATGTGTTAAAAAACCTTTAACTCCTTGAGAACATTGCATATGCATAATCATATCATTCATAAACATCGCATCACAGGTTTCATAAAAACAAATGCCTCATCTTCCCGCTGTTTATTTCAGCAAGGAAATTGATCTCGAACAATCTGTCAAAAATCTTCAGGCTCAGAATAACCAGTTCCAGAAAATAATCTTTCACTTGGCCAAGGGGCAAGAAGAATTAAAGGCACTTCTGGCCGAGAAGGAGAAGGACCAACAAAGGGAGCAAGGTGTGCAAGATAAATGGAAATCCAAACCTAAGCGGTCATTCACTCCGTTACCCATGCCGCTGTCTCAAGCTCTGCAACAACTGCTCAATCAGAACTTGATAACTCTATTGCCTCCATATTCATTTCCTACTAATCCCGCTCCTGGGTATAAGTATCATGCAAGATGTGCTTATCATTCGAATAGTCCTGGTCATGATACAGAAGATTATGGACCGTTGAAACACAAGATCCAAGACCTCATTGATGACAAGATCATTGACTTCAACTCACTTGAGGAACCTCATATGGCTAATGCTGAGTACAATCGGAAAGGTCGCAATGAACCCAACCAATCTGTGGGGACAATTCTGATCTCTACACCAGTTCCATAACAAAGACGCAAGTCAGATGCACCTAGGCGTCAGTTCACAAAGATCAATATGACGCTGGCTCAGGCATTACGACACTTGTTGAAGTCAAAGTTGGTTACTTTGAAGGACCCTCCGAGGAACCCTAGTACTTCTTCTTCTCGTTATAATCCTAATGCAAGGTGTGCATATCACTCTAATAGTCCTGGACATGACACCGATAATTGCTGGACATTGAGGAACAAGATTCAAGATATGATCAATGCTGGTGAAATTGAATTCCCTCATCCCAAGACTCCTGTAGTGATCACTACTCCCATGCACAATCACGACAAGACTAATTAATATCAGAGTGGATGAACTTTAGATCATTAGATTTACTTTCATTTGCAATTTCTATTCTGTTTGTTTAAACATTCAAATTATGATAGACACTATCTGTTTTAATAATCATCATCAGTGCATTGCATATGTTTGTCTTGAATAAATTATTTCGTTATCACTCATTTTAAATTATGTCTTTAATCTGCATATGTTTTTGTGATACTCAACTCCTGCTAAAGTTGTATACCTTTTGAGAGAGGATGACGAAAACGATACCGCAACCTCATACAGTATGCTTTTGAACAGACTATGCTGACAATGTACAGGCATTGTTTCAATTCCTAAACAGTGGAGATATAAGGATGTTATTCCCTCGTCAACCCCTTTGAGCCTAATAAGTAGAAGTTTCTCTCTTGTACTAATTAAAACCCTTGATCATAACCTGGGGCAGGGTAGTTCTCAGTTAATTTGGCTGTGCATTCTATTTTAAGAGAATCATTCAGTACACCTTTAAACAAAGGTTTCAATCACAAGCGTTCATCCGCACACATCAGAGAAGTGTTGGAGATGTCAATCAAAAGCCAATGATGGTTCATCAATCATTAAGCGAGGCAATCAATATCTTTCAAAAAAAAACATATGTACAAAGAAAAGCCTGCTAAGTCAAAAATTAAAAGATGACTTAGGCAAAAATCAAGGCATCCCGCTGACTGTAATCTCAAAAATAAACAGTTCAGGCAAAAGTTAGGGATATCAAAAAGATGAAAACAGAGAAGTCAATAAATTCCTGAACAACACAATGTTGTGATTACCAAAAGGAAGAAGTGACTGCCATCTCAAAAAGTTCTCTTTGTTTGTGAACCATCATCATTATCAAAGGTGCAAATCCAAAAGTCTCTTGGAACCTGAATGCATAAGTTGAATTAACTGAGCTTAAGACTGAAGATCATCACGAAGAGGGGTGGGTACAATCAAATTTTGAGCCTTTATCCTTTGTTTCTTAAACCGTGAACCAAGCTACGTTACAACCCTTGAAAGTCCTAATTGAAGCATGGTTAGTTCGAAAGCATACTGTCATCAAAAAGGCATCCCGACTCCTTAAGGTTCACCACAAATGCCGAGTTGGTATCTCGTCTTTTACAAAACATCACGTTTTTACAAAAATCATGTTTGTATCGCGCTTTTACATCTCCTGTTTAATGTTTTTCCAAAAAAAAACTCAAGACAAACGTATGCATGGCATCTCATGAATTCATTATTAAACATATTTTGCTACATAATTTCGAATGTTAGTATCAGGAAGAATTTGCACATGGTACAACTAATGACTAAAAGTTATCCCGACAGACAAAATCACTTCAGAAGCAATGTCTCTTATGTGTACAAGGGGGCATGACATGGTTTATCCAGTCAATCTGGGGTAATTAAGTCAAGATTCCGAGAATCTCTCAAATGCCAACACAATCAGGGGCATACACCCAAGTGGTTCTGAAGCTACTTCCGATCAGTCAGAGGCATCATACTAGTTACTAGGGGCATGTCGCCCATAGCGCACACCTCATAAAGTCCTCGCGAGGCGAACCCTTCTAAAGTTCTTTCTAGCAGGGGCAAATTTATGCAAGTCCAGTCAGACATCTTGATCAATACTCAATGGTGTGGCCTAATCAATCAAATCCAGGAATGGCAAGTACTATAATACTGGGGGCAACTTTCAAGACACCCATGTCTCCCCACAGAGCCGGGTTCACAAGATCATACCCCCACACAGTAATCATTAAGAAGATATCTTCAAACGCTCTCGACAAAGACATGGCTCCCCAACAAAATTTACATCTTCAACACTGCTGGTTCTCCAACACTTTGCTCTTCTCCAACATGGGTTACTAATACTTTTGTCCCCAATCAGGGTCCATCAAGTTACTGATCATCCCCAAGCAAGAATCATAAATTCCCAGCTGAGCATCCTCAAATAAGATCAGACATCAAAGACAAATAGATTTATTTTCTCAATCAAGACAACATAAATCATATTCACATATCATATGTCATAAACATATTCATACATTGCATACATTACCTCGTAATGAACTCATCAATAACATACAAAGTTTCTCATTTATTTTGAGGGACTCATTACATAATACATGCATCATGACATTGCATAAAGACTAACTATACCTATTGCAGGATACATGTACAGACAAATGAACGAAACCTCCAACTTTCCAAGATCTAATTCAGCTACTACGAATGGTACTGACACGGTCAACGCTCAAAGATCTAATTCATTTACCACGAACGGTAATGACACAATCATTTTCAAAGATCTAATTCAGTTACTACGAACGGTACTGACACGGTCAACGCTCAGAGATCTAATTCTATCATCACGAACGGTGTAGACACGATCAATGACCAACTAAGTCTAATTCAGCTACTACGAACGGTACTGTCACGGCAAAAGATCTAATTCGGTTACTACGAACGGTACTAACACGGTCAACTCTCAGAGATCTAATTCTATCATCACGAACGGTGTAGACACGATCACTGACCTTCCCAGTCTAATTCAGTTACTACGAACGGTGCTGACACGACAAGAGAATCTAATTCTATCATCACGAACGATGTAGACACGATTATCTCCCCAAGATCTAATTCGGTTACTACGAACGGTACTGACACGATCGACCTTTAAAGAGATCTAATTCTATCATCACGAACGGTATAGACACGATCATCTTTCCGAGATCTAATTCAGGTATTACGAACGGTACTGACACGATCAACTCTCAGAGATCTAATTCCATCATCACGAACGGTGTGGACACGATCAATTGCTTCTAAAGTCTAATTCGGTTACTACGAACGGTGCTGACACAACAAGAGACCTGATTCTATCATCACGAACGGTATAGACACGATCATCTTTCCAAAGTCTAATTCAGTTACTACGAACGGTGCTGACACGATCAACTCTCAAAGATCTAATTCATTTACTACGAACAGTAATGACCCGATCAACCCTCAGACAACTACTTCTCAAACACTTCAAAAATAATCTAATGCATGACCTACTGGATGGCATCTTCAAGCCCATCCCCATCATACACCTAGATGGCATCTTCAAGCCCATCTCCGACAAAAGTCCCTACTTCAACAAGGGCAAATTTCTGGGCATTCTAGTGTCCAATCCTCTTCTACCCTCAGATTCCGACTGGCATACATACCATTCTACATCTTCAGGTTTAAGAAAATTGAACAGGGGCAGCTGTCATACCCCAAAATTTGCCCATACTAGTTCTCTTATACAAAGTCAGATCAGTACATAAAGCTCCAGAACACACTCTCCTATACAAGGCTCTGAAACTAGGGTTTGGTCTGCTCAAAGGAAAATCAGTGAATCAATGGCTCCAAGGCATCACACATGGCTCAATATATCTCACATCATCTCCATGAAAAATCTTACGGTTTGTGCTTTTAAAAATCTTATCGATTGCCATGATTCGTGCATTCTTTACATGTTTTGATCCTATATTCGTGTTTTATATGATATGATGAGTGTTTCTGGAGATTGGATTGCATTTGTATGACCATACGAACAAGCCGCCATTGTTAGGGTTCGGACCTTCAAATAGGGCTTCTTGTTCTAAGTAAAATTAGGGCTTAAGGTGAGCATTACTGGAATCGTGGCACTTGGACGATCAGGTTTATAGGGTCGCGCCAAATTTTTGTTTCGTTTTGGGGAATTTGCAATTTTGCAGGTATAGTAGAGAAAGACTTTTTATAGCGCATCTGCCATAAGCGCTATAAAAGGGTGTGTTTCAGAATTTTGTTGAAGAAGACAAGGACGTGGCCTTCTCCGATAAGCTCAGACGCGCGCGCGTTTTGATTTTTGAATGAATGTATTCGCTGCTTCGTGGCCCACGCGTGTGTGATGCACCTCCTCGTTCCAGCCCTCAGATCATCAATCACTCTTCATCCAACGCTGCCAGGCCTGAAGGCGCACCATACACCTCACACGCTTGCCGCACTGGATCAAAAGTTAAGATTTTTAGAATTTTTTTTTATATTTTATTACATAGCCTCTTGTATTTTGTTTTAATATATATATATATATATATATATATATATATATATATATATATATATATATTATATTTCTTCAAATAAATTTATTTTATATATGTAAACTATATAAAAACTTTATAGAAACATTTTAATATTTACTATTTATTTTAGATAATATTTAATATATATCATTTATAAAATAGATTTAAATTGATTTAATTATTAAAAACCTCTAAAAATCCATATTTATTTTATTTAAATTCCAAAAAATTATTTTTACATTCGATTTAAGTAATTAGGTCGTGAGATCAATAATTAATTAAATCGTTCGTGTTTCTTATTTATTTTGTACCCTAATCAGGGTTTAGGAAGGTCAGTCCATACACTGAATATTTCTGTTTCTATGCCTTTTCAGGGTTGACTCTTCAAATACACTCCGACTATGCGCCACGTCAAATACGAAACTAAGTATTCGATTCTTGTATTTTCAAAGTCTATTTTGTTTCTTCTTGATTTTAGGGTTTACCCTTTATACTTTTTTTTTGAACTATTCATATACTCACCCCCCCTTCCTTGCCTTTGCCCTTGCCATTTTTCAGGATTAACCCTGAGGCTTCCTCCGACCGCCAACCATGTCAGATCAAATTCAAATGCAAAGCTAAGTACCTTTTTATTTATTTATTCTTAATTGCTTTATCTTTTATTTTTTTATTTATTAGGGTTAGCAATGTTCGCCTCCGAACCGATAATGCACTCACCCCTTATTTTTGTTTATTTTTCCCACCTCTTCAGGGTTTGTCAATTGCCAAAGCGTCGAGTATCGGTAACCCTAAACCCTAATCTCGATTATATTATTACTTGTTTCAAACCCATTTGCTTTAATCCCGCTGGTTTCAATTCCCCTCTCCTCCGCTGGTTGCAATTTCCCTTCCCCATATTGCTTTAATTATACTGTCTATATTGCTGTGGTTAGTAATTTTAGGGAGTGTAACTCTGAATTGAATTAGAGTCACCTAATTATAAGATAATATAATTGAATATGATCACTTGATTGGTGCACACACGCACACTTTTGGGTAAACCTCTCTGTTGCCTGTTGCCTTTTGCATGTTGCCTTGTTGCCTTGTGTTTCTTTTGCAGAATAGCCAGTCCCTCGAATACGAGGATACCTCAGCCATGTTGCCTCGATTAAGCTCATGGTCCCTAATGATGCTGCCTTTGATACACATGATCTCGACCCTCGGAAGTTGCCTACGAAGGGCTGAGGTATCCTCTGGTTGCCTAACGAAGAAGGCTATTCTGATCTTTCCCTTAGACTACCTGCCTCTCTATGGCATGGGTCAGTCTTATGGCGAACGATAATGCGATGACCCGTTTACCTCCAAACGAAAGGCTTCCTGCCCTCTCATGGCATGGATAGACCCTTTCATCCTGAAAGGCTAAAAGAAACCTATCATCTAAGTTTAAGGTAATTGCCCCTAATTGCTTTGCCTTGCTCTAAACTTTTTATATTCTTTCTCATAATCCTTCAAAAGGGCTACGCTCATTTACGAGCTAAAGTCCCTATTCTTTTCTTCTACATTTCTGAAAACAAAGAGCAAAGCAATTAAGAGCCCATGGAAAACCATGGATGCAAAGGGTGCCTTACACCTTCCCCGAACCCGTTTTCTTTTAAAAAGGTTTTTCCTGTTTCTTTTAGCCTTTCTAACTTGTTTGGATAAAATAAAAGTCGGTGGCGACTCTTGCTTTACCGTACATTTCGATAAAAAGTCAGTTCACCGTATTACACTTTCCCTTCCAAATTCATTCTTGTTTATCCCTGAGTGTTTTTGATGTGGGTTTCCAGTTTCATCCATCACCATTTGTGGATGTCTCTGTCGATTTGCTTTCCCTTCCAAATTCATTCTTGTTTATCCCTGAGTGTTTTTGATGTGGGTTTCCAGTTTCATCCATCACCATTTGTGGATGTCTCTGTCGATTTCCTGTCCCTTCCAAATTCATTCTTGTTTATCCCTGAGTGTCTTTGATGTGGGTTCCGGAGATCTTTCTTTCTGAACATCTCTGTTGTTTTCCTGTCCAGATTTCCTTTCATGTTTTATCCTTGAAAGCTTCTGTCGACTGTCTCTTTCTTCTGCGAAGTCCAATACTATTCCTGGATAACACATACCTTTTCCTTAGTGGAGTCCTTTCTCATCCCCCCAGTGGTGTTATATTTCTCTCTATTCCATAATCATACTTGATGCATCCACTAGCATCACATTATACCTTAGGTTCAAAAATTGTGTGTGTTATATTTAAGTCTCTTTAATCACGTCGAGCTGAGGATTTTAACCCTCACATCTCCGGATAGAAGAAACTTAAATAGGGGCATCTGTCATACCCCAATTTTTGACCCTAAGATCATACATCATTTGCATTTCAATCATCAATCAAGATCACAATCTTGAGGTATCATTTTTCCTTTGAGGGGAATCATCAAGCACTTTTAGCTTTTTATTTGTTTTATACTAACCAAAATCCAAAAATATGTATTTTGTCTCTTTTGTTCATATTTTACAGGTAAAAGATCGGGCAGAAATCAAAACAGTGCAAGAAAACGGATTTTTGAAGATTTCACTATGGAAATCGATTTACCCATGAGGGAAATCGATTTCCCTGGGGCGAAATTCAAAAAATATAAGGAGGGAAGCATGACATCATTTTGGCACCAATTTTCTTTGATCATTTTTGTCATTTTACCAATTTTCCACCTCATCAAAATTAATTCCCTTCATTAAACCTTTTTTAACCCCATTTTACCATTTTTACCATTTAAATACCATTTAAACACCAATTAAACACAAGTTAATTACCAAATGCAAAAAGACCAAACTACCACTACTCTTGCTCCCATCCTATAAATAGAGGTCTCTACTCCCTCATTTCTCAAGCTTGGATAGCCAAAAAAGTTCTTGCAAATTCATTTCTGAAGCTTTTGATAGCCAAAAAAGTTCTTGCAAATTCACTTCTCAAGCTTGGAGAGCCAAAAAATTGCTTGCAAATTCATTTCTCACCCTTTCCAAAACCCTCACCCAAAGTTCATTTTCATAGAATTAGTGAGATTCACATTGAATCTTACTAGTTTTGAACTAAACCTCCTACATTTCTCTCTTTTGTTTGTTCATCTCCAATTTTGAAGGATCTACACACTTTGTGCTTGTTCTTGAAGCTATTTCAACATTTGATTCAAGAATTGGTAAATTCCTAAACTCTAAGATGTAGATCTTTGTTGCTTGTGTTCAATGCATCTTTAATGCTATATTGGTCCTATTTGATGGTGAATTGATGGAAAATTCGTGCTCCAATTGATATGTGATCATAAGGTGTTTGTATGTTTGCTTAAGTCAAGTTTTGTGCTTCTTAATGCTGATTTTTTGAAAACTGCACTGAGGAAATCGATTTCCTCCTTAGGGAAATCGATTTCCATTCCGTTTCTACGCCAGATTTGAAAACCTGCACTAAGGAAATCGATTTCCTCCTTAGGCAAATCGATTTCCCCTGGGACAGAATGTGTCTTTTGCCTTTTTTATGCTTGTTTTGGCTTCCTTCTTCCTCCACTTCATTAATATCATTGGATCTAGGATGTTGATAGGTTTGAAATGACCAAATCCATAATATTAGATGAATGATATTAATGATAATGTGAGTTGATTATCTTTTATGCATTTTATTCTTCTTCTCCTTCTTTTTTCCTTTTGATCGATGAAAGTCTTAATACCTTGAGAATTCTTATGGATTCTTGGTAAAGACTAGATCGTTACCTATTTTCTTTTCGTGCGGTATTGCTTTCGGAGAGTGATCTACATATCGCTTCTCTCGCATGCATTAGCACATAAAGTTTTGACCGGCCTCGTTGTAGGGTGATTTCTACATAAATCACTTGGCGATCTGCTTAACATAGCGCAATATTTCGTGTTCCGAATAAAAAAAGATCAAATATGTAAGAGAATTGTATGCGGTTGATTTATGACTTATGGAAGTTTATCGTGTAGTCGCTATGATTTTATCAAGCTTCTGATAAATGTCCATTGAATTTAAATCCGAGAACATCCTTCACTCACCATCGATCTTTATTACTAATTTTGATAACATACTTGACAAGTTTCAAGATGGTTATCTTTAACATTTAACAACTAACTTTAATTTCCGCAATTTATTATATTGCTCTTTATATTTCTCGCTTTATCGCTTTATTTTATCATTTCATCATATTTACATTTCGCTATTTTTCTTTGTCCATTTGGACGTTTATATTCCGCTATTTTCTCTTTGTCCATTTGGACGTTTATATTCCGCTATTTTCTCTTTGTCCATTTGGACATTATGTTTATGTTTCCGCTATTTTCTTTTGTCCACTTGGACCATACTTTACTTTAATGCTAAAACACTAATAAACAACAAAAATCTAAAAATCGTTTAAGGCTCTCTTTCGGACTATTGGTTACTATCCCTAGCATTCTGGAGATTTGGACTTATGGACTTAGTACCTCTGGACCCTTATTCTGTTATTACTCTGCTGTTATTCTGTCTGTCTGGCATTGGATTGTTGTCTGTTTGTGCATGCAGGTATTTCCTTGAAAGTCCTTGATGGCTAAATCTAAGGCATTGATATAAGGATTTTACCCGAAAACAGCCGTTACTCTGCCCGATTTTCGTCAGAATTTTAATGTGCTTAATGCAAAGTGGTGCTAAGATAATAAGTTCATCTGGATCCCCAAGTGATAATGTGTTGGTTTAATATTGATATTCCAAAGGATGGGAAATTTACCTTGACCCATAATGTCAAGGGTTGGCTTCTTCTTCGGTTAGACCGTTCTTTTCCTTAGCTTTTATTTTACGCAATAGGATAGCCTCTTCATCTCCTCCCCTTCTTTAATTTTCAAAATCTTCTCCCTTTTTACAAAACCTTCTTATGTTTGCAACCTTTTCAAAACCTTTTCTTTAAAAATATCTTTCGCCCTTAGTGGCCTTTTCTTCAAAAGTTTAGACACGACTAATTGTTGAAACGAGTGGCGATACCCCACGATTTTGAAATTGATTGATATAGTGAGATCTTTTCCGTGTGAGAGAGCTAGTGGCATACTCGTCGATTTTATCCGAGTTGGAGCCCTTCTTTCATTTGCGACGCAAAGAACTTGTTTGTTCTCATGCTCAAGATCAATGGCTGAGTATTTCTCTCCGACGACAATAAAGTGTTTATTCATTTTAAAACGTTTTCCCTTTTAAGCGAAACTACATTAGCTCTGACTTCTCCATTGCACCGAGGAGGTATGTAGGCACAAAGCTTAACCACTACGCCAAATTTAAGCTGTAGCAGCGCAGCTACTAAAGCGCTTTTAGCAAAAGCGCTCTCGTATGGTTCGCTAAAAACAAAATTAATAAACAAGGGAAAATGATGCAAAAAAAGCGCTCTGGTAAGGGGGTATGAGAGCGCTTTCAAAAAGCGCTCTGGTAGGGGGGTATGAGAGCGCTTTTAAAAAGCGCTCTGGTAGGGGGTGTTATTAAAGCGCTTTTGAAAAGCGCTCTGGTAGCCCATTTAAAAAATTATATTTTACAAATACACGCGTTTTGTTTCAGATCCAAAACACGCGAACCTTCTTCTTCCTTTCGTTGCTCCTTCTTCAAACTCCCTCCCTCCAGCAACCGTCTCCTCTCCGTCGTGACTCCCTCACTGCCGCCGTCCTCACTCCCTCTCCAGCCTTCAACCGACTCCGCCGCCGCCTTCCTCACTCCATCTCCAGCCTTCAACCGTCTCTTCTCTGTTCAGGTTAGGGTTTAACCAGTAAGCGCTTCTCTCTCTCTCTCACTCTCTCTAGATTTTCTTTCTCTCTCCGAAACTTGATCCAATTTTCCTCCATATTCGTCTTCTCTCATATCTGTATTGAACCGCAACAATGAAACTGCAATATTCATTACAATTTTTCAGGATCTACGTTTTTCATGTTTATACTTTTGATTTTCGTGCTTTTTGGTTTTGGTGATGAAATTGAAGTTCTGATTCGTTTGATCTGTGTTTTTCTGGTTCGTTAGGGTTTATTTGAATGGGGAGAGGAAATATCGTGATAAGGATGATTGATAATTCTATGAGTAGGCAAGTTACGTTTTCGAAGCGGAGAAACAGTTTGTTGAAGAAGGCGAAGCAGCTGGAATTTTGTGTGATGTTGATGTAGGAGTTATAATCTTCTCCAGCACTGTACAACTCTATGATTTTTCAGGAATCCAGTTGGTCCAAAGATGCAAGTTAATGGTAGAGGGCATGCGAGAATGATAGACCTACAAGGGATCCATGTAAGTGAAGCAATTCACGTGCTGAAACATGAACTGGGTGTGCTAAGAGGCACAACCAGAGCTACAGAGCAGCGTTTGCAGGTTTAATTTTCTTTTCTGCTATATCTGTTTCATCAACTTTTACATGATTCAAGATTTTCTATATGTAGTTAGTAATAATCACGTTTTTCTATTGTAGGTTGAGCTTCAAACAGTGGATGGACTGGTAAAGGATAGAACACAATGTGCCCCTGCCGATTATGTTCCACAGAATATGAATCAAGTAATTGTACCCCGGAGTCTTCTGTGGCAGGATCCTTTGGGGTACAGTTACTTGATTCATATTCTGTGACACAATACAACATAGCTCAGGTGACTACTGGTTCTCCACTAAAGCATCAATACAACATAGCTCCAGATAATACAGGAAGCGTACATTGGTTGCATAAGAACTCGGAAGTTGTTTCCCATTTAGTTGTTTTGGTTTAGAAATATGTGAATTGGTTTAGTTGTTTTGGTTTAGAAATATGTATATATGTATTTTGATTTACATTAATGGTATATAATATAATACTTTTTTTGTATATAATCGATATCGATTATAATGGTATATATCGATTAGAAATGATAAATTATAGGTTCATGAAAAAATACTGCCAAAAAATAGTAAATTACAGGTTCTGAAATATTGCTGCCAAAAGTGCAGGTTTAGAAATAATAAAAAAATTATAAAAATAATAGACACCTACAAAAGCGCTTTTCCAGAAAAAGCGCTCTCATAGGCCACCCTACGAGAGCGTTTTTTCCAGGAAAACGCTCTTATAGGGGGGTCTACCAGAGCGCTTTTTTCAGAAAAGCGCTCTTATAGGGGGGGTCTACCAGAGCGCTTTCAAAAGCGCTTTTGTTACCTACGCCAGCGCTGGCTTTCACAGCGCTTTTAAGCGCTTTTAAAGCCCAAAAAAAACGCTTTTAAAGCCCACGCGTGTTGTAGTGAACGCTTTGCCGAGCTTATTTTAAAAATAAAACAAACTCTTTTTTTTAGCACACACGACACAGATTTTCAAAAAGGTTCCTGTGGAGTACCACAGATATGAGGGGTGCTTAAAACCTTCCCCTTGTATAAACAACACCCGTACCTAAGATCTCTTCTTTTTGTTTTAAAAACAAACTTTGGGTTTTTTCGTTCTTTTCCCTTTTCCTTTGGAAACAATAAAGCGCGGTGGCGACTTTCACTGAAATATTGAGTCGAGTCAATATAATGGCTTCGATATCAGATTTTCCCCGCTACACTCAGATTACAATTGGCAGATCCTTCTTTGTTTGCAATTTGCAGCCGTTTTACTCGTCAGGCTTGCATTGGCTATAGAATAATATACATTTGATTCTAGAACATCTTGTTGTGTAAATTCATCGTCGTGTTGCTTGTTTGAGCTTGAATTAAACATTTTTTTAAGAAAACAAAATTAACTCATTTCATTCTTAAAATATTGTGATATATTGTGTTTGAGCTTGAATTACATTTTCTTTAAGAAAATAAAATTAACTCATTTCATTCTTCTGCATTTTTGTTGACATTACAATTACAATTACAATTTTATGCATTTCAATGACATATTGAAGAAGTGAATGTCTGTCTATTACTTATACCACATGTATGATATTGAAAAGGTGGTAGATATATCTCTTGAATAGAAATGAGATCTTTATTGAAATATGATCTTTAAGTACTTTAAAGTATGGCCTTGTTAACCAAATTGATAATTAGTACTTAATTGATTGATGAAAGTCAAACTATTAGCTGTCTAAGCGTATATACTCTTATAAGCATAGGTCAATCCATTCCCGGTATATTGGTGCTTCTGTAACTGATTTCTGTTTTCCTCCGTAGACTATATCCATAAACGACTGCCTACTTACCTCGTTTTACATACAACCAGGCTTCATATAAACAGTCATAATATTGAATAATACTATTTCATTTCACACCACCTATATTATTTTTGTAAATTCTTCGGTACCCTTTAGTTTTAGTTTTAGATGGATACCGGTACCCTAAGTGTTAATTGATTTAAAAGTTTTATTAGCTTAATAAAATGATAGACGTCTTGTCAATAAAATAAAATAAAATAAAATGATAGACGCAATTAATACTCGAAGTATTCTACCTCATTTTCAACTGATTAATACGTATATGAAGTATTTCTTGCCAAACAAGCCTAACTTGGTTTACATAATCAATTCAGCCACACTGATTTAGACCACCCCTCTAACTAGTATTATGTCATGCATGCAATCTATATGAAATTAAAGGCCAAACTATGTATGAGCCATGAACCTTTATTCTTCTATAAATAGACCATCGTTTATTATTCTTCTCATTCAAAACACATTCACCAACCCAAAGTACTATCTTACACATATCCAATTTTCTTCTACCTCTCCTTGCTTTAAATACAAATATGAAACCCATGAACCTTTTCCTTTTGACATTGCTAATTATGGCTTTGGCCATTACATTATCATCATCAATATCTTATGCAATGGAAGAACCAAACTCTAATCTTCAAGGAACAAGCCACTTCATCCTTTCCCGAAAACAAAACAGAGTCTCTCTTACATGTGATAAATATCCCAAGATTTGTCATATCAAAGGTAGTGCAGGCCCTGATTGCTGTAACAACAGATGTGTCAACTTAACCACAGACATGTTTAACTGTGGGAGGTGTGGAAAGAAATGTAGCTTTCCTAAGATATGTTGTGAAGGTAAATGCGTGAATCCCAGGAGTAACAAGAAGCATTGTGGGAGATGTGGTAACAAGTGCGACAACAGAGGTTCTTGTGTTTATGGGATGTGCAGCTATGCCTAGAAACTTGAAATTGATTGTGGTATATATAGTGTGAACAATAAAGCAGCCACTACTAGAATATATTTTATCTTAATTTGCATTCATTAATTGGTGACTTGGTGTAATAATAAATAATATTGCTATTTGTTATAATTGTAGCAAAAAAAGAAAAACGTATTGGTTGTTTATGAAATAAATAACTATTCCAATTCTTATATTTTACTATATAGTACCTCTTTTTTGTTTTTAACGCAGTAATTGCTTTTTTTTTTTTTATATATATACTTACCCATTATAAACTCGTGCATCCGTAGGGAAAGTTCTTTTAAATCATAAATCATTCAATAACAATGTCATTAAAAAAATATTATGGAATATAATAAATTTTGTGTTAATAATACAAAGTGGTGATTATTGTTGGACTTGATAGGAAGAACTACAGTTCGATCTTCTGCAATTACGATTTGAAAGAGATTGAAACTATTTGATGTTAGAACTGACTCCCGAACTAAATTAGCCAGTTCAATGGACCGGAGACCGGTGGTAAAAACAAAAACAAAAAATCTGAACAATTGTATTTTTGTCTTAATACAACTTCATATGTATTAACAACTAAGAATAAAATATCAATTCAAAAAAATCTGAGAGTAATCATATCAACAAACATTGCTCTAATTAAAATTTCTAATAGAATATCTACGAAGAAGTTTATAGATATCTCATCACCTATACAACAATAACGTATGAACATTTTCATTTTACCAAATGCGATCATAAATGAGATTGAGAAGATGATGAATTCTTTCTGGTGGGGGGAAGATATAATAATATTAGTGGTATAAGATGGATGTCGTGGGATAAGTTAACAGGTACTAAGAAGGAAGGTGGGTTGGGCTTTAGAGATCTTAAAGCTTTCAACATGGCTAAGGTGGCTAAACAAGGATGAAACTTGATTAGTAAACCACACACTCTTGTTTCCAGAATCTTCAAAGCAAGGTATTATCCTAGAACTTCTTTTTTCGATGCTAAAATCGGGTATAATCCTAGTTTTGTTTGGAGAAGCTTGTGGAAGGCTAGAGATGTTTTAGCGCTAGGTTGCAGGTGGAGTATAAGAGATGGTAGTCAAATTATGGCGATGAATGAACCTTGGCTTAGGGGCAGAAGAGAAGGTTGTCTTATTGGACCCGAAAAGCAGGGTACATATGATATTACCGTTAAACAACTTATGCTACAAAATGAGAGACAATGGGATATGTGATTGATAAGGAAATTATTTGATTAAGTAGCTTGTGAAGACATATTACAGGTCCCATTGTTGAAAGAGGTGGTAGGAGATACAAATTATGGAGGAGTTCTTTTGTGAGGCAAAATAACAACAGTATAAAGGAGGATTGGAGTAGTCTTTTGAACATATTAGCCCCAGCTAGAGAAAAACACTTTTTGTGGGGAATTTTTAGGGATTGCTTACCAACCCGTACCAATCTTCGACAACATTTTGTCCCTTGCCCGTCTGTTTGTCAGTTTTGTGAGAATCAAAATGAAGATGTTTGGTATATTTTCTTCGGTTGTGATATAACTTTTCAGTGTTGGAGAGAAGCAGGTTTGTCCAATCTTCTAGACCCCCGGTTACACTCTTTTAATGATGCAAAATCTCTTATTCTTGATTTTTGTAGTTCGGAGGATAGGAAGGTTGCAAGGAGATTTGCAGTTATGATGGATGTGATTTGGAAGAATAGGAAAGATCTTATTTGGCATAATGAGAAAGAGGAAGCAACCAAGTTGGGTATGATTACGTTTCATAATTGGCAGGATTGGTTCATGGCACAAAGGAACCAGGAAAGCGAAAATAATTATCATAATGTCACCAGTAGAAACCCGTCATCGGAAGGGTATTAAAGTGCAATATGGATGTGGGGTTTAATTAGAAATGTGGGACAACTAATAAAGGTTGGTGTGTGCGAGATAAAAGTGGAAATTTCATTGTTGCAGGGGTTACTTGAGAAATTGGTACTCTCTCCATCCTTGAAGCGGAAGTTTCGACCATTAAAGACGCTATCGAAGATATATGCTATAGCTATGCACTTGGATAATGTCATCTTTGAAAGCGACGCTCAACGGGTGGTGAAGCCATCCATTCCAAACATAAGGGTGATTCCGAGTTTAGTTTAATTATTATGTCTATTAGAAACTTATTACATGTTTTTTTCAACTTCGAGGTGAAGTTCATTAAGCGTCAAACGAATTCGGTTGCTCACTCCCTTGCGAAGGCGGCCAATTCTTGATCTAGACTTAGTGTTATAAACTTGATTCCTCCTTATATTCAATCTCTTATTTTGAATGAAATGCATTGAGTTTGTTTTTGTAAAAAAAACATGCAATTTTGAAACATTAGAACAAAACCTCACAAATTTAACAATCAAAAATATATTTGACCCAAAAATAGAAGGAGGAATAGAAGTTTAGAAATTAGCTCTAATGAAAATATTTAATTGATATAGAAAGATAAATTATAGTCCCCCTATAGAAAAATATTATTCATTTTTTTGAGTTTTGGTCCCCCTATTTTGAAATCTGGAACTTTAGTCCCTTTGTTTTAGTTTTTTGAGGATTTTGGTCCCCCTATAAATCCGAAGGCAATTTTTAATGAAATGGAACTCAGATTAATGACATGTTCAGCATAAATCTTAAATAAAAGTAGCTTTTTTGAACAGATTATTGCTGAACTGGCATTGACACATCATCAATAAGAGTGTCATTTCATTTAAAATTGCCTTCGAATTTGCAGGGGGACCAAAATCCTCAAAAAACTAAAATATAGGGACTAAAATTCCGGATTTTAAAATAGAGGGACCAAAATCCAAATAAATGAATAATGGAGGGATCAAAATTGCAATTAAGCTAAAATATAATAGTTAACTATATAATATTATTTAACATTTCTTTGAAGACAAGATTGGTTGTTTGTGCCAAGTTGTTTTTTTCTTTATCATGAATTAAAATTTTCAAGCAAGCTTTTGACCTTTGGAATTTTCACATAGAGCTAACCATGATTGAACACATATTTAGGCAAGTTTAATCTATCTTAGTCTAAATATAAAATTTGAGACTTGTTAATTGTAATGGCAAATAAGATAATAATAATAATAATAATAATAATAATAATAATAATAATAATAATAATAATAATAATAATAATAATAATAATAATAATAGGGAATTGTCTTTTAGAAAGCTTGAATGATCATGGAAACTAAGAAGGAGACAACCACATCACGAGTATGTAAATGATGTTTCTAATATTTTTACTTCAATCACATGGTTGGTAAGCCTATGAATATTACAAAAAATAACACTTTTAATCACGAAGCTTTCACATCATCCAGAAAAATACCGAGGTTAAAATAACGTGTTGCCTCGATTTTTATAAACACCAGGGTGAAATAACATTCAGGACATGCTTCGAATCCCAGTTAGTGCACTTTATTTTTTTATTTGTTAACAACTATAACGTAAATGATTTAACCATTCGGTTCCTTTGATAAACCGATGGATGAAATAATTAGATTTTACTATAAAACACTCGCTAAACAGAATTTACTCTAATTTTATCTTATATGTGGCCGCCCCACTGTCGAATGCATCATTTTTTCAGGATGGATTGCAAAACTGGAAAAAATGCTCTTCTACCTAGAACAAAATATTTTTTTTTCAGTTTTTGCAATCCATCTCAAACAATGGTGTTGTTGTTGTTTAAGGTTTTGAACAATTATGATATATTCCTAAAAGTGTTTCCTGATGGATGACAAGTGCTTAAAAAACATTTTTCAATTCTTGGAACAAACACCTTATTAGAAGTTGAGTGCACTCCAAACATGCAAATTGTATAAGCTAGAGAAAGTAGTGATAATCATAGCATCAACAACTAATATTGGGGAAGACATGTCTGACATTCAATACAGATCTCTACCACCTTGTATGGGACCTGGACATGCTGCATTTTTGATATTCTGGAAAAACAATCTTGATATTCTGTGAAAAT
This sequence comes from Vicia villosa, assembly GCF_029867415.1. NCBI lineage: Eukaryota > Viridiplantae > Streptophyta > Magnoliopsida > Fabales > Fabaceae > Vicia > Vicia villosa. The sequence continues at coordinate 146,911,975 of NC_081183.1, forward strand.
TTGTTGCATACAATGTATTTTTGATATTTTTGGTAAACAATAAAACTATTTTTTTTTTTTAAAAAAAACTCTAACCCCTCTATTTTGTTTTAAAACCGAGGGGTTAAAATAAATAAATTTTTTTCAAAAATGATTACATTGTTTACCTAGAATATTAAAAATACATTATATGCAACAAATATTGTATGCGACCTGCTTATGCTGTAATTTTAATATTCTTGGTAAACAATATAATATTCTGTGAAAATTTGTTTCATACAATGTACTTTTATATTATGGATAAACAATGTTATCATTTTTGGAAAAAAATATTTTACTCTAACCCCTCGGTTGTTTTAAAAACCGAGATGATAGATAAGTGTTTCTTTCACTATTTTCATTCAACGACCTTAAACAAATCTTTGTCGTCCATATATAGGTTATCAACGCTCAAGAATCCACCATTAGTGAAACCTAAGGGACGTCCATTATATAAGTTCTCTTACGATATTGGAAATCTAAATGAAACATATGAAGCGCTTGAAAATAAGGAAACTTGGAAAAGTTCTCTTCGATGGATTGCAAGAATAAAAAATCAACTAGGTTTAAGGTTTGTTCTATTAAATTTTTATTTATACCAAAAATATTTTTGATTATTGATATTAATTATCTTACTCATTTTTTTCACCAGAAACAAGTTCATGCGATATCCGTAGAGAATATCCTTTAACAAACTCTTTTGTTTCGCTTTGAGAAAAGAGGTTCTTTGTATTCGATCTTGCCTAGAATATCAAGGAATTGAAGATCCAACATATGATCTTCATGGACAATTAATGTAATATTCTTTGTAAACACTATAACGAATTTTATTATATAAAAAAACTAATGACCTCTCAGTTTTTATGATAAACCGAGATAAAAAGGCAATAGTTTTTGTAAATTATAAAAGTGCAGAAACTGAGGTTCGAACTCATGCCATAATAAATATTTACCTCAGTGTTTTAAAAACCGAGGTGTTAATTCATTACTTTTCATGACACCCTTCGTTACCTCATTTCTTTTGCCGAGGTAAAATGTATTTCGCGTTCGACGTTAGAAGCTCTATTTGTAGTAGTGTAACACTAAACCTAGTACAATTGCATAACCTTTTAGACTAATCCAAATTCATTATCAAAGTATTGTTGGGCAAGAATATGGAGTATTCAAACAGTCTAGAGGGGGATGAGTAGACCTCTAAATTAAAACTTAAGTTGAAAATAGTTTGAAATTTTTTTATCAGAGTTTTAAAATAAAAGATGATTTGCATGGCGAAAACGAATTTCAGCGTACAAAAAGACTATGCTTAAAGATTGGAATTTGCACATAATGACTTAACCAGTTCACCAAATAATCAAGATCGAAACACAAAATTAACCAAATATACAAAATAATGACTGTATTGAATATATGTCAAAATCGCACTAGATGCGTGCTTTTACAATATCAAAACCTACGATTTTACAAATAAATCAATACCAAAAGAAAATGTAATGGCATACAATTCTAAAAAGCAATAACGAACATGTAATGTTATAATTTGTCAATTATACCCTTACTTTTTCAATAAATTCTTTAGTTAGTCATTGAAAAAAGAGAATGATTATTGAATTTATTTAGAAAGAGAAAATAAATGAGGGTATAATAGAAAAAACAACTCTAATAATCCACTATCTTGGTTGAAGAGCTTTATGCTAAAATGTCACTTAAAAAGAAACGGAGGGAGTATGTAGTATTTGTACATTGGACCTTATCTCCCTATGTATAGGTTGTATTTTTCATCTTAAGACACTTTTAGATCAAGTCAAAAGCATTTGAACAAGTTTAAAATGTCAAAATAAGCATTTTTGTGAAAAACCATGTTTGTAGTCGACTAATCCGTTCGACTCTCTCTGAAGCATATTTAAAAAGAAAACTCACTATCAAAAAGGAGCCGACACATTGGGGGCAAAAGAGTCGACACACGACACTAAGGAGTCGACTCTCTCAAACTGTGGGTTGACTCCCACTGATAGCGGTTTTGCATTTTTAATCTCTGTTCAGGTTGAGTCGACTCTCAGGAATTTGGAGTCGATACACATCACGAAGGAGTCGTCCCACGTGTTATGAGTCGACTCCAACTAAAGCAAATTTTCTCAAAACTTCTCTGTCCACTTGGAGTCGACTCTCATGCAGTATGGGTCGAGTCCCTCCTCAAATGGGTCAACTCCCACTATTCAAAATGTCCAATTTTGTAATTTTGCAACCTTATTTTTTTTGTTTCATTCTTTCCCAAAAATATACAAAGATTTTCATTATCTCCATCCTCTCTCATTGCATACATACAACAACTGCACATAATCATTTTTGTTGTGTGATCAAGAGATAGTTTAATAAGATCCAATTTAAATTATGTAATCATAATAATATTTATTTTTTATAGGTTTTAAATTTATGTATTAATGTCTATTTTCTTATATAATAACAACAAATATTTATATATTAATTAAAAAATAAAAACACTAGAAATAAAATGATTTTATGTTAAAAAGTCTATATAAATAATTTAATTGGTTATCATAATTGTTAAAATGCAAGAAAAGTAACATAATAACTAAAAATTAGAAGGAAATTTGTAAATATATTTATTTATTTTATGATCAAATATGTTTAAAGTCTTTCTAAAGTTAGGTAATTTTTATTTTTCATCTCTTTAAAATATTTTCTTGAGGAATCGTTTATTTAAAGTTAGAAATTTTAACTTTTGGTCCTCATGTTAAAATCATAAGTAGGAAACCGTCGCTAATTCAATCGTTAAGTTGTAAAAATCGTTGTTAAGTTGCAGGAAGGACCAAAATTTAAAATTTCTAACTTTAGAGGGACAATATTTAACAAAAAAAAATTAAAAGTAAAAATAACTAACTTTATAAAGATTTTAAATATATTTAATTCTTTATTTTATAAAAAAAACATTAAAAAATTACTTTTTAAAAATTTCTGTTTATGAAGGATGTCTACTAATTTATCTATTGGTGTGCCTGAATCATGATTAAATGCAAGGTTGCCCACTACTACTAAATAATAATATTATACTTTCCCGTAACATAACCAGTGGCAGTATACCATAGGCAAAATTAGATTACAATTATCTCAACCGTGCAACCACGTTTCTGCATTTTAGCAATGTACATCAATTTTGAACTATTAATTGTGCAATATATGTTACATCACCACCCTTCATCAATCGTGTGTACCACTAACACTTTGTTCAAAATAAAACTATGTACTTATATATTTCCCTCCTACAACAATTTGTTAATGTCTCAAACCCACAAACAATGGCCACTTTAACTAATTTTATTATTATTCTCCTAGTTATTATTTCATCATGTTTAATTCTACCTACCTTAGCTAATTCAAATTCAAAAAAAGATCATAACAACAACGAACTATTAGATAACATTCCAAGCTACAAAATTCCAACACAAGACAATGTTGTCATGAACACAATTGATACATGTTGGCGGACCAATTCAAATTGGGCATCAAACCGCCAATCGTTAGCCGACTGCGCGGTCGGATTCGGCAAAGACGCGATCGGAGGAAAGTACGGTGACATATACGAAGTAACCGATCCTTCCGACGATCCAATAAACCCGAAACAAGGCACACTTCGTTACGGAGCAATCCAAACCGAACCACTTTGGATTACATTTGCAAATGACATGGTAATCAAGCTGAAAAATGAGCTCATTGTGAATAGTTACAAAACAATTGATGGAAGAGGTGTTAAGGTTGAAATTGGAAATAATGGACCTTGTATTACAATACAAGGTGTTAGTCATGTGATTGTTCATGGAATTAGTATTCATGATTGTAAACCGGGTTTGGCGGGTATGGTTAGGAGTACTAATGAACATGTTGGATATCGCGAAGGGTGTGATGGCGATGGGATTAGTGTTTTCGCTTCTTCAAATATTTGGATTGATCATTGTTTTTTGGCGAGGTGCGCTGATGGACTTACCGATGTTACTCATGCTTCAAATTTTGTTACTATCTCAAATAATTACTTTACTCAGCATGATAAAGTAAGTAAATACAATGGCTCTGGACGTCATCACCAGGATTCAAACTCTCTCTTACAGTGGTGTGTGTGAGTTTTTAATAGTTATGACAATTTCGTTTACAAGAAATGTTATTGTTGCAGGTGATGTTGCTTGGACACAATGATGATTACAGTGCTGATAGAGTAATGAAAGTAACAGTTGCTTTCAACCACTTTGGCAGTGATCTAATAGAAAGAATGCCAAGGTAATTAATTAACTAATTAAGCGGATTAATTTTGTGAAAGATTCAATAACAATGTTTTTATATATACTTATTTGACTAATTACTGATTAATTACAAATGAAATGCAGGGTAAGATTTGGTTATGCTCATGTTGTAAACAACCGATATGATGAGTGGCTCATGTATGCCATTGGTGGTAGTGCTGACCCTATTATTTTCAGTCAAGGAAACTACTTTTTTGCTTCCAAAAAATCAGATGCAAAACAGGTAATAAAAAATGTTACAAGCACTTAATTATAAATTGCATCATTGTTCTTAATTATAGTTACTTTCGTGTTACTGACCTTTAATATTGCGGCCGCAATTGTGACAGGTTACGAAAAGAGAAACGGATGGAAAATGGAGTAATTGGAAATGGAGGAGTTATGGTGATGAATTCTTAAATGGTGCTTATTTTGTACCATCTGGATATGGAAGTTGTGCACCATTATATTCATCATCTCAAGACTTTGCTGCTGCTAAAGCTTCAATGGTGCCTTTATTAACACTCAATGCAGGACCTCTTGATTGTGTTGTTAACAAAGCATGTTAATTTCAGCAAACATTTTCTTGTTTTTACTTTCTACTTTTCTATCATGATTTTGATTCTTAAGTCTAAACTTGTATGGTAAAAAAAATCACACAGAATTGTTTGAGATCAATTCTTATATTGAACAAGGATTGAGTACATAATTCAAAGAGTTTATATTCTTGTATACTAATCTTCTAACACCTTCACTTACATTAGTAAATAAATAAAATAAAATAGCTAAGGGGGAAGTAACAAAAAGATAGAAATGTTTGTAAATTTGTATGGTTTTTCTGCACCGCCATATCTGAACAAAGGCGTGTTCGGTGTCTGACACAAACATGACACCGATACATATTACTCTCTCTACAGACGTGTCCATGTCAATATCTGTATCTGTGTGTAAGTGCTACACACATCATTTGATTTTTTTAGAATAATCTATTTTCATTACTTTGAACTCCACATGTGACTGGTGCTGTTTTTCTCAATTTTTTCAAGTACCAAATTCCAGCTCCAATTCCAACTGCTCCTGCAGCAGAGAATGCAGTAACTGTCCCTGAATCAACAATTCCAATACACAACATTAATCATTAGCCTATTTTTCATTTCAGTAACATATTTAATTGTGAAAAGTTTGTTTATTTCTTCTGTTACCTGCTATTACATGAACCTTCCTATTATGCTGTGCCATTTCATGATCTGCCAAACAAACAATAGCCAATTGATTTTTACACTCTCATTAACCGCAAATCATAACTCAACTAACAAAAACCGATATTGCTTGGTTAGACGTCATTACCAGAGTTCGAATTCTATTACACACGGTTGTGTTTATGAATTTCTAGTAGCTATTAGTACTGAATGAAACAGGATAATATTTTGAACATACCTTTACAATGAGTAGTAGAGTTTCCATCTTTACACAAACACACAAAACTCTGACTCACAGTATCAAATCCACAAGTTCCACCACCTTTCAATTCATCCTGACACATAAGACACCGAGTAGTAACAGGTATATCAAAATCAACTCTAATTCCATATTCAGGAACTTGATCATAAGGTTGAGGAATACCAATATCTCTCCAATAAACACTAGCATAACTAGTACAATACTTAAGCATCAACCTCAAAGATTCACTTGCTTTCGGATAATAAGAACAACAAGAACTACTAGTAAGAGAAAAAGAACACCCTGGTAAATGTCTACACAGATAACTAGCACTGTCACATGATGAGTCACAGTGTTCAGGAAAATGTTCACAAAACACAGGCTTTGGTTGAATAATCACATGCTCTTCACTACAGTTGAAAAACATGTACTCATTTTGCTTAGAGAGTTTCAGCTTTGTGCTAGTGTCTAAACTAAAGGGTCTCGTCGGACGGAAATTCTCGCCGTCCTCGCATTTCCACATGAATGAATCAGTGACAACAATGTGAGGATTGTCATAGGATATGTTACGGACTTCGTATCGGCCGGAAGGTGTTTGGAGTTCGAGTTTTGTTTCGGAGTCGGAACATGCGAGAATGTGTCTGTAGTATGGACTTCCACAGCCATCATCAATGCTGAATGGATATTTGATTGGAATGTTGCCACAGGAAGTTCTGCATAAGGTTGATTGAGATTTTGAGGTGACTATGAGGAATGAGAGAAGGATGTGAGTAAATAGTAATAACATTGTATTGTTAATTAAAGTATTTGATTGTATAGAAATCTATATGGTTTAATTTTGTAGTGTAACAATGGGAGAGTGTTGAAGAAATAAGGAATATAGATGAAGTGTTGTTCTTATAATCTCTTTTTGCTTTTATATATTCTCTATTTTGATTTCTTTAGTATATGTTTTTGTTCTCTTTATTAATGGCTTTTGCTTTCTGCACTGGTATAAGCTGGTGACACAGAAAGGAAGATTAGTGGACTAAGTAATGATTAATGTGTGTGTCTCTCTCTCTATGAGGTTTTTTTTTACTTTTTCAGTGTGCAACAAATTCAGTAATATTACTATGCTTGAGAAACTTAGAATATATTCCTTAATTTTGGAATTTCTATCTCATTGTTCCTCAAGGTGGATCTTGTCTCTTACTAAACTTTTTGGTAGGTTCTCACAAAAATCATGAATAGCTCGTTTTGAAGACGTAATGAGAAAGCATCTTCATATACTTTTTATAAGGGTGCCTCCAATTGTAGGCCTTGGTAGGTGCTAAGCTTATAAGCCGTGAAGCAAATAAGCATCATAGTTGAGAGTGTGTAATAGGAACAAGGAATCAATAAATATGTCATGGATTGGAACTTATCTATCATGAGTGGATTAGATTTGTCAATTTGGGTCATCAAACCCAACCAAGTTTACTGGATTAAATTGCCAAATTGGTTGGAATGAGAAATACTTAGGTTTGGGCGGGCATGAATATTGCACCTATATTATTACTTTTAAAAGTTTAGAGTGTGTTTGGATGAAATATTTTAACGAGGTAATGTAATGTTTTTAGGGAATTTAAAATAATTTGTACAAAATTTATTATTTGGATACAACAATGAAGAATTATTATAATGATGAAAATTTATAGAGTATTTTATCTAAGTTAAATTTAATCATTTTGAAATGACACCAAAAATCAAAGAATTTGAAATTCCTCTCATGCTCCATAGAATGTATTTGTTACTATTATTTTTTTCAAATTTTACAAATCGGTCCTCATATTTTACAAAATTACAAAGTTGACCCCAAAAATTTTCAAAAAATTGCAAAATGGTCCTTAATAACTTTTTAAATTTACAATTTGGTCCTTCAAATTTTTAAAAATTGCAAATTGGTCCCTACTTTTCAATTTTTTTAATTTGGTCCAAAAAATTAAATTTTATAAAAAATGACCCCAAAAATCCAACAATGAATTATCTTAATACTCCATCCAAACAAAATAATTTAAAAATGAATGGATTTCAATTGAATCATTTGAATTGCTTTAAATTTTAAATTCCTTTAAAATTTCCAATTACCTCATCCAAACACACTCTTAAATTTTCAAAAATGGTCGCAATGTACCTTTTGGATTTTTAATGTGTTTTAGATGAATTTAAGCTCTTTTGAAATATGTAATGCGTCCAAATTTCAAAACTCGGATAGGGCTATTTGTGCATTTCGGGTGAATTTGGACTCTCTTTTAATATGTGGTGCGTCTGGATTTCAAAATTTAGACATGACTATAAATGCATTTCGGGTAAACTTGAGTTCTATTGCAATATATATGCGTCAAGATTTCAAAATCCGAACAAGGCAATTTGTGCACTTGGTGCTAGGGGTGGGAATAGGCCAGGCCGACTAACAGGGGCCTACGGCCCAGCCTACATAGGCCTAGGTCAGGCCAGGCTTTTTAGATAAATAGAAAAGGCCTAGGCTTTTTTATAAGCCTATTTAGCTAAAAAGGCTAGGCCACAGGCCACATAAAAAGCCTTTTAAGCCTAAGAGGCCGGCCTATTTAAATAAATATGAATAATTTTATTATTATTATATTATATTTTTTACTTTGAATTAAAAATATAAAAATAAATTTTAGTTATCTTGAAGAAATTATGAAAATAAGATGAAAAGAATCTTATGAACAATGTCATAAGTTATTTCGATAAGTACTCTCAAACAAATAATATCACAAAATTTATGCTACTAGGTAAACTTAAATAAACTAATGCAAACAAACATTTAATCTCACTGATCTTTTAATTTGTTAGTCTATATAAAGACGAGTTGAATGACTTATTTACAAATGTTCAAATAAAATAGGCTTTTAAGTAGGCTAATAGGCCAATCAGACCTTCAAAAAGGCCGGGCCCAGGCCAAGAAAATAAGCCTATGATAGGCTACAGGCCATGCTTAGGCTTTGAATATTGTAGCAGGCCAGGCTCAGGCTTGGCAAAGCCTAGCTCGGCCCAGCCTATTCCCACCCCTACTTGGTGCATTTCGAGTGAATTTGATGTCACTTGTAATATGTGGTGCTTCTGGATTCAAAATTTGGATGGGACGAGAGGAGCAATTTTAAAAATTTCATAGAGTTTGAAAGTAATACTAAGGGTGCAATGAGCAACCATCTTAAACTACACATTTTTTTGGTACCACTCGGGTTAACACACATCAGGTAAATTTCGATGAAACCTTTTTATAAAATGTAGAAGATTTTTAAATTTGTCCAATATTTTCAAAGGTCTTCTTGTTGTGAAATGAAGGATTCAAACAAATCAAGAGCTATAATGCATGGAAAAGATATCAATGGCAAGCAACAAGAATTTATCAATTTAAGTGCAAGAAAAACTAGAATAGCAAGAACAAGATAAATAACAAAAACAAGCATAAATTATTTACCGAGGTAAATCTAAAATGATTTACTTTAAGAGAGATAGAAGTTCTCTCATCCTTTATAAATCAAGAGTTACAACAAAATATTACAGTTGAGTTGCAAGAAATTAGTTCATTAATGACTCAATCTCTCCATCTCTTAATAAATAAGTCATTAAAATTCAAAGTATTTTCTAACCTCTTAGAGCATCCACATCCATACCACCCAATTTGGTGGTATAAATGGGCCCCGCTTAATATAAAATATTATTTCACACTTCTCAATTATTTAAACCACTAATTAAAATTTGTAAATATCCATACTACCCATCTAAAAACTTAAAATGGGTCCCACTAATCACACAATATACACTAAAAAATTGAAAAGCACCGTAGCATTATTTGGATATGGTGGTTATGTAATACTACACCATTTGCATTCAATTATCCATACTATTATGACACAAGTGGTACATGTGGCAAATACCACCCCCTATATTTATGCTCTTAGACAAATTCAAAGATCTTTTAATTCTTAAAATAGTGAACCCTATGAATTCATATCTCTCCATCTCTTTTAAGTTTTTCTCTCTAGAAAAATTTCTCTTTTCTGAAATATTGACATAAAATGTTTTAATAGGAAGAAAGAAGAAAGAGATTGTCCTTTCACATCCATCTATGTTGGAAATAAACTCAAAACTTTGAGTAATTCCTTATTGGTACACAATGACAATTAAAGAAGGAAGAAAGAGAATTTGGGGAGAAAGGTGAATTAGGGTTTGAACAAAATTAAAAGGAGGGAGAAGAATATTTTTTGCAGATTTTCTCTCTGCCCACAAACTGTGGAAAATTCTTATTCACTTTACAACTGCAAAATTCTATGAATACAAGTGCATCTTAGAATAGGGGTTACTCCCTCTATTTATAAATTTTGGTTGTCTTCTCCCTAAGCCAAAGCCCAAAACTATAAAAGCCCAAAATAAATATTTTGGTCTAAGTCGAAACCTTGTGTGAAGCAACCTGCTTCGACATTTTAACATCTCATACAACTCGAGTTAAATTAAACTATTTCGTTATACCCTTTTTCGGTCGAGCAACATGTTGCTTCGACACAAGGGATTACAATCTCAACACACCACCTAATTCATTGTGTCTAAGCTATCTAAATTCATCATAGCTCTTAACTTCTTGAACATTTCAACCTGCACTCTTTCGTCATGATGTATGGAATTTGATTCTCAATTCTGTAGTGCTCCTAGTTCATCTACCCTTTTGTTGCCTGCTCCCGAAGATAATGGAACCTCAATTCGATGTGCTTGCTTCTTCCATGTGCTATCAGATTCTTTGCCATATTGATAGCTGACATGCTATCGATCTTCATGGTAATTGCTCTATGATCTTTCCCTGTAATCTCTTCGATCAGATTCACCATCCATGTTGCATGACATTCACAAAGAGAGACAACTATGTACTCTGATTCACACGACGATGGTGCCTCTACTGGTTCTTTTCTCGAACCCTAAGCAACTAGTGTTCCACTTAGCATAAACATATAATCAATTGTGGATTTTTTTATCCTCATCCTCATTACACCAACTTGTGTCAGTGTAAACCACATACTTACATTCTTTTCCTTCATCAGCTGCAGGAAATAGAATGCCATAATCAAGAGTTCCTTTATGATACCTTAATATCCTCTTCATTGCTGCTAGATGTGATACCTTTGGCTTATGCATGAATATACTCACCATGCCCACACTGTATACTAAGTTAGGCCTTGTGTGACAAAGGTACCTTAATGACCCAATAAGTCTTTTGTACTAGGTTGGGTCGACATAATCTTCATTTGATTCTTTTGACAGTTACAATCATTATTCTGCAAGTGTCGAAGTCGAGTTGTATTCTTTCATCTCAAATCTCTTGAGAATTTCACTTGCATATCTTTTTTTATGCATCATCAGACCTCTACTACTTTTGTAGAATTCGATGCCAAAAAAATATGAAATGGCGCCCAGATCAAATATTTTGAATTCCTTGCTAAGATCACTTTTGAAGTCTTTGATCTCTTTCTTGCAACTACTTATTATCAACAAGTCATCGATATAGAGACATATTATAATCAATTCACTCTTGCTTCTTCTTACATATACTCCATGTTCAGTTGTGCACGTCACAAATTTCTTCTCCCTTAGGAAACATTCGATCTTCTTATTCCTAGCTCTTGGAGCTCGCTTAAGTCCATGCAGGGCTTTATGCAGCCTGTACACCTTTCTCTCTTTGTAGTGTTTCACAAACCCAATTGGTTGTGCAACATAGACTTCTTCGTCTAAGGGGCTATTCAAGAATTCACATTTTAGATTCATCTGACATATGTGTCAATTGTTCAAGCTTGCTAGGCCAACAACCAACCTGATTATTTCAATCCTAGCATTAGGTGCAAAAACTTCAATGAAGTTGATTCTTTCTTTTTGAAGAAATCCTTTCGCTACAAGTCTAGTTTTGTGTTGAGTTACTTCTCCTTTGAGATTATATTTCACCTTGTATACCCATTTCACATCAATTTCCTTTAGGCAATTCGACAAGTGACCAAGTGTTGTTATCTTCGATGGACTTTAATTCTTCAGTCATAGCTTTCATCCACTTTGAATCCTTTGATTCCTCAACTGCATTGACGGGTTCGAAATCTGTGTATAAAGCGTAATCTCTTTGCTTACCATCATCATCGACCACATCATCTGATGTAATCACACATTCTTGCAGCCTTGTAGGTATGTTTCTTGTTCTTTGAGGTATGCTTGGACTTGCATCACTTCTGACTTCTTCTCTTTCGACTTCAGTGGCTAGTTCTTCATATAAGATTCTCACTGAATTCTTTATGACATTCTCAGTCCAATCCCATTCCTTAAGCTCATTTCTGATCACGTCCTTGCTAATCACTACTTGCTTGTCCATTGGCTCGAACAACTTGTATTCAGTAGTCGAATGATATCATATTAGGATCATTTAACTCGACTTCTCATCAAGTTTCCTTCTCAACTAATCTGGAACGTGTCTATGTATTATAGATCAAAATACCTTCAGATGACTCAAGCTAGGTTTGACACCAAACCAACATTCTTCTAAAGTGATTCCTTCTAGCTTCTTTGTTGTACAACTGTTCAATATGTATGTCGCAGTCGGCATAGCTTCACCTAAAATTCTTCAGTTAAATGCTTTCCTTTCAACATATTTCTCACCATATTCATGATGGTTCGATTCTTCCTTTCTGCAGTTCCATTTTGCTGTGGAGTATAGGGTGGCACCACCTCATGCCCAATCTCTTCTTTTCCACATAATGTGTCAGAGTCTTTCGACATATATTCTCCACCATCAATAGTTCTCAGAATCTTAAACTTTCGCCCACTTTTCCTTTCAACCATAGATTGAATTTGGCAAACACCTCGATCACCTCACTTTTCTTCTTGATTAGGTAAGTCCATAATTTTTACTGAAATCATCTAAGAATGTGACAAAGTATTTGTTACCTCCATCTGAATCCACCTGGATTGGAACACATACATCAGAGTATATGACTTCAAGGATTGCCTTCGACTTGCTTATTGCATCCTTGCTGAAGTTGTTCTTGTGCTACTTCGCATGCACACATTCCTCACACACTTCTCTTGGAATGACGATTTATGGTAATCCTGAAACTATATTTATTCTTTTCAACCCTCTGATGTCATTGAAGTTGATATGGCCTAGTCGATAGTTCCATATCCATTCATCTGTGCTAGTTGAAGTTGCAAGGCACTTGTGCTCCATCACATTAAATTTAATCCTGAAGGTTCTATTCTGAGACATGGGAGCCTTCAAGATTAACTTTCCACTTGAGTCAATAACTCTCATCATCTTGTGTTTGATCGACACCTTGTAGTTCTTTTTGACCAAGTGCCCTATGCTTGGCAAATTTCTCTTCATGCCTGGTATGTACAACACATTAGAGATTACTAACATTTTTTCATCTTTACTCATAATTAGAACATCACTAATACCTTTAGTTGCTAGAGTAATTTCATTTGCAAATTTCACCGTGTTCTTCGTAGAGGGATTTATGTTGATAAATCGATATTTCCTTCTAGACATGTGTGATGAGCATCCTGAATCAAAATACCATTAGTGCTTAAATATCTGTTCATCTCTTGTTGTGACCATCAGCATCATCTATTCTTCTTCATTTTTTGTAAACTTTGCATCACTTTCTTGATTCTCTTGTTTTTCTGGACAATCACTAGCATAATAACCATACTTCTAACAATTGAAACATTCAACGTGACTTTTGTCCGGTTTTTGACCACCTTCGCTTCCTCTACCTGCAGCACCACCTATTCGGTTGCTTTGGTATGAGGGCTTTCTCTGATTCGACCAGCTTCCTTCTTGCAGATTTCGACCAGTTGAAATTATTGTAGCCTTCTGTACCTTTGTTATCATTCCAATTTCCTTTTTCCTTTCTTTTCTTGTGTAAACTGAGCCTGCAGAGCCACATCACTCTTCGACTTTCCTGCAACTCTTTCAGTCATTCTTTGTTCATGAGATTCAAGCGTCCCTTGAAGCTTTTCCTATGTCAATATTGACAAATCTTTCGACTCTTCTATGGTTGCCACCACGTGGTCGAACTTTGGAGCCAATGACCTTAAGATTTTTGCCACAACTGATCTTGATGTCAACACTTTTTCACATACCTTGATTTGATTCACCAATTTTATAACCCTTGTGAATAATTCAGTTATGCTTTCACTCTCTTCCATCTGAAGCAATTCATATGTTCTTTTGAGAGTTTGTAACCTCACCTCTTTCACCGTTTCTGCGCCTCCAAAAGACTTTTCGAGAATTTCCTAGTTCTTTCGGTAATTCTATATCACTCATCTTCTTAAAATTATCTGGACCAACACATTGATGAATTATAAAGGTGCTTTATGATTCTTCTTCTTCAATTCTTTGTGTTCATCCTTTTCTTCACCCGATGTGTTTTCTCCAAGTGGTGTTACTCCTTATTTCAAAGGATCCAAAAGATCTTGATAACAGAAAACCACTTTCATCTGCTTACACCAATTCTCATAATATTGGCCCTTCAGAATTGGGAAACTTGCCAGAAAATGCTCATTCGGATGACTCATTGCCATCGTGATTTTCTTCCCACGAATTGCTTAATCAGTGCTTTAAATACCAACCCAAACATTTGAGCAATTCCTTATCGCAACACAATGACAATGAAAGAAGGAAGAAATAGAATTTGGGGAGAAAGGTAAATTAGGGTTTAAAAAAATTAAAAGGAGAAAAAAATATTTTCTGCAGAGTTTCTCTCGGCCCACAAACTGTGAAAAATTATTATTCACTTTGCAACTGCAAAATTTTGTGAATACAAGTGTATCTTAGAATAGGGGTTACTTCCGCTATTTATAGTTTTAGGTTGTTTTCTCCCTAAGCCAAAGTCCAAAATACCTATTTTGGTCTAAGTCAAAATCTTGTATAAAACAACCTGCTTCGACATCTCATACAACTCGACACAAATTAAAGTATTTCGACACACCCTTTTTTTGTCGAGCAACATGCCACTTCGATACAAGGGATTAAAATATCAACATTGTATACGTCTCACACACATTGCAAAACATTCCAGGTATAATCTGTGGGCCCACAACATTCCAATTTCTTAAAAAATAAATATCATTTATTTCCTCGGTTGGGACTTCCAGCCAAGAGAAAATGTAACTTAGAGATCAAGCCTCAAAATCACATTTTGCATTTTTTTTTTCTAGTTGGCATCTTTCTTAATGTTTTTATTTATGTATTCCCTTGGTTAGGACTTCCAACATAAAAAAAATTGTGGCTAAGGGATCAAGCCTCAAAACCGATCTTTCGTATTTTACTTTTTCAATTGGTCTCAAAATTCAAAAATGTCTATCAAATTTCATAAATATATCTCTGGACGCACCTCATGAACACACCATTCATTCGTTTTTTAGCTCCAATTTTATGACTAACTTTATTTAAATGTATTTTTAAAGTGATTCCAAAAATACCTTTTCAGCATCATTACAATGGATACTTTTTAAAACATTCTAATAAAATGAATTCAAAAGAGGGAGTTAATTGAGTAATGCAAATATGTGGTTGTTATGTGTAAGAGATTGCTATGATATAGGAGTTCAATATTTGATTTGTTTTTTTTTTTACACAATGATTCTTAAAAACTCACATTTTAATTCTTAAAAGTTGCTTTTGGAATAGTTGACTCATAACAGAAAGTTTCTATAAGTTTTATTTCAAATGTACTAGTTCTTCATGCTAGGTTTCCATAATTAGCAGTCCTAAGTCCTAACAAATATGGTATTGAGACAGCTGTGACCATTTCCCAGGTAAACTCAATTTCGGTACTTTTTACTTTTGTTCAATCATGCTAAATTCTTAGTTTTCATATCGACGAACAGAGGCTATGTCAAGCTATTAGATTCCAAGCATGGTTTAAATCACGGTCGTAGTTATGCTGCAAATATTTATAGCACGGTTAATCACTATGATTTTGGAAATACATTTTCACAAATGTGTTGATAATGCATATGATGCAATAAAATATTTCTTACAAATTTCTTTATAAATCTTATGGGCTTAAAATTGGGCCTCATAATACTCGAATACAAAGATCTATTTTTATAAGATGGTATGTCAACATCCATATAAACATTGGTTAACGATCATTTAGTATAAAAAATTTAATTAAAAGAATTTAATAGTTCAGAAATTTGATTAGAATTTTTAAGTTAAATTTTTTTTTTAATTCTGAAATGATTTAGAAAATTACTTATTAACTAAACCTATAAAATAAAACTAAGACTAATTAATTTACTAAAATATTATATTACTTTAAAAATTGTGAGTAAGTTACTCCTCAAATAGTTAAAATTGTGAGTACATCTATATGTGAATTATTTTATTCGACTGTAACTAAACTATAACTTTTCAAAAGCAGTATGGATCTCATATAACGGTGACAAACGCACATGTTTGTCTTATTTAAGTTTGTTCTGCAAAAATCTTAAAAAAACGAGACGGAACGAGACAAACATAATTAAATTAAAGATGTGGGTTTCAAAATTTATCTTTGTTCCGCAAATAAATGAGAGCAGATTTTTGCACTTTTTAAGATTAAAAATATTAAATTCTATATAAATATTTGTGTCTACAAAAACTCAAAATAAAAAAGAAAATAAGATACAAAACAGACATATTAGAAGATACGAATCTAACGTCTCACAAAAAAAAATGAAGACAAAACAAAAAAAGTGGAGGCAAAATAAAGATGTTCAGAATGAACCATTTTATCGCCTCTAATTTCATCATAATAAATTGAGCAGAGGTTATACACTTTAGGGATTCAACAAATTAATGTCACTTCTGTTTTATTAAACTCGCTTAATAGGACAAGAACCAATTCAACTTTATAAAATGGAATTAGGATTGATGAATTTAATTTACTAAACACGAGGAGATGATCCCAATGTGAATGGTATCAAAAACGGGTAGCTTGGAAGCGTACGCAACGGGAGCTGTCACAATGCCGTTCGCCGCATGGTTCCATTTTTTTGGTCTAATGGTCTGCACATTTTCTACATTTCAATGCTGTCACAACCTAACCACACACCACATTTCAACGTCATTCATGTAAGCCACGTGGGGTAGGATCTACTAGTCAACTCTAACCTTATTCTACATCTCCATTTTCTTTTTCAGTCTTCCAATGCTGCTTTTTTTTAATCATTATATGTATAATTATGTTACTATTATTACATTGTTTTTTTAACTGTCATTTACTATAATAATTTGAATTTCATAGATAAATATTTGATCTCTAATAGGAGACATGTTTGTAATTAGCATGTCACATCTTAACTTCTAATAATAGAAAAGAAGTTAGACTATATTTTAAAAGATGAGAAATGCTAACAACACTCTCTTTTGAATATTTTCTTTAACATTCATTTTTTTATTGGTTAAAACATGTGTGTGTCTTACCACTTTATGTGAGATCTATTTTTAAAATGAGGGACCCACACATTTTTCAACCAATAAAAAAGTGAGTGTTGAAGAATGTTGAAAAGAGAGTTTTGCTAGCACTCCTCCTTAAAGAATTATCTATGAAGAGAAAGATATCTGTGAATTTTTTAATTATAAAAGATATTTTTGGGTATAGAATGGGTAGGAGGAAATTTGGAATTTTTTTCACCGGTGAGATTTAGACGAGAGGTTTTATCGTAGATCAGTCGGCCTTCAAAATCGATTCAAATAAAATAGTTAAACATGAGAAAACATTTTCTAACAATCAACATATTTTCATATCATTTTTATTTGACATCATTAGTTTTCTAACATCAAAAACAATGAATCTTTTATAGAGTTAAAAGGTTTATGCTAGCAATGTTGTATCTTCTCTATTAATAAATATAATTTTTAAGAAGAATGATTTTGTAATTAAAAAAATATATGTTTTTTATTTATGTATAAATTTTATTATATATAAAGAGATAAATGTAAAACTTCAAAAAAAAATATTAGAAAAAAATATTAGAGCTTAAAATAATAATTTTAAATGATATTTTATATAATGTTAAAATGCATTTATTATTCATTTACCAATTCAAAAAATAATTATTTAAGAAAATTGTCATATACAATATTTTGTAATACCTATTATTTTTATCAAGAAAAGTTGAAAAATTGATCCATCAAGAACTAGACAACTAGTATAATCAAAAAGAAAAAATGTTAGATAGGACACTATGGCTCTACCTCTACTCCAGTCCACGGTTCCATCTCCATCACCTTACCTCATATTAATATCAATTTCATAATATATTTAAAGGCTCTTCATCAATAATTCAACTATAATGTTAAAATGAACTAGAGTTAAACCATCAATCAATTTTAAATAGGTCTACTTCTACGCTATTCTTTATACAAAATTAGAGAAAATATTTAAGCTTGACCCAACGGTGAGATAGTGAAGGAAAAATTGTGCAATAATACGTATATCGTTGACTTTAAAATTTTATAAAATTGTCTATATTTTGCTGAAAAATATGGCTATATATTACCTGCATTTTCTGACCAACGACCAAGAATGTCTGACTAGTTTGGGTGATAATAAATTTTCATTTTCTTCGTTTAGAAAAAATTGTAATTGTAATTAATTTGGATGTGTGTAGGTTGATGAGGTCCCTAAAACTTAATGCTTTGAATTTTATGAAAGTGTGTTATAGTTTGAATTTAGTGTTCACCTCTTAATGACCCTCTCCCAATGTAGAACAACAAAGGATTCGTTTCAAGGTATAGTTGGAGTAATTGTTATGGTGCCATTTTTTCCTGAAAATGAAACTATATACCAAACTATGTTCTAACTAACAATGTTTACAATCATAAAGTATCTAAGCCTTAAAATTCCTTTCACAAATTAAGAGAGACTTTATCCATGATTGCTTTTGAAAAAAAGTTGAATGCAACTCGAAATTAATAGTCCATCACTAAACAATGTCCCCATGCATAGTTAAATTATCCGTTGCGTTGAGAAGCGCATGGTTGATCTCAAGAAAAATATAAGTAAAAAAAAAAATATTCAAGTGTTCGATATTTCCTCAGTCTTTTAAGATTTTTACACACAAATTAAAAAAATGTAATGATGTAGTCATAAAACACTATATTTTTACTAATGTAATCTTATAAATGTATAGGAAGTCATTGAAGAGTTTATTTTCCATAGATTTTAATGAATACTTCTTATCAATTCATGATAATTGTTAACTTTCACTATGAGTAGTTAAGTTATTTTATATTAGGTCTTTTGAGATGAACATAATTGTATTATGTTGGATCATATGATTGTTTAATATAATTTGAAGGTTTTTATGTTATAATAATTATTTAATTGTTCTGGTGTACATCGTTTTTTCCGTGTTGACGAGTGTGCTAATTGATCTAAAGATAAGTAGAGATTACTGACCGTAAGTATACCGATTTGAACTAAGACAATTATTCAACTTTGTAATTAACTAGGAATAGGTAATTATAAGTTATGACTTTTGAATTAACGAACTTAGAAACGCCTGATTTAACTCCGAATTGGCCTAAGGAATTAGGGAATTATTGCGTAAATTTGTGAATTGTACACCATGAAATTGGGTACAGTGGTCTTGTTAATTTGTTGTAATATTAGAGCATAATTATTCTTCATATAATACACTGTTCATCAACAGGTATAACTAGGGGATTCGAATTAAAAATCTAATCGATTTTCATTATTGATTTTACTCCAAAATCAATATTGAAACCCTTCATTAGTTATTTATTTTAAATCACATTATTATTACCTTGTTAAATTTGCAATCCTGATGCAGAAGAACTAATTTATTGCTTCGACGAGACTAGTACACTTGCTAGAATTATCTCACGCTTATCTTAGATCTAGTATTGACAAGCACCTTGCAATGTCATGTCACACCATGAAACAGGTTTTAGGTTGCAAGGCTAAAATATGCGTTAAGATTTAAAAGATCGATATTACAACATGCGTAAATTTACCTAGAACACCATGACATATTTAGTATATGAATATAATTACCACATCTAACCCTAACAATATAAATTTAAGCTACACTTTCACATGATTAGTATAACAACTGGTCTTCTAGAGACGTCAACTTCAGAAACAGGATATGCCCTGTCACCTGAGGAGAATTTTCACCTTTAAAGTTCCTTTCTTATCCTCTGGTTGTAAATAAAAGTGGACCTATTCCTATTATGTACTTCTTAGATCCATTGAAAATTCCCTTTACACTAAACTGGAAAATTTCTATTGTAGGCAAAATTTTGAGCGTCGTGCTGGGCGCACCATTTTCTCGCCAAACATGCCTACCCTGCTCTGACATACTGACGAACCTAATATCTTCTTCACCATGTCTTCAATGTTTCCTTGGCCGCCTTTTCTAGTCCAGTACACCACCATCTCGAACAACGCTATAGCATTACTTTACCATGAAGTACTTGCACCAGGTGTTGCTACCTAGCCCTACATTGCGCCTAGCGCGCATATGGATGAGGCCTAGCGAGCCTTGAACCTTCTATGTTTTCTTTTGCTTGTTTTCTCCATTCTAATTCGTAGTTTTCCCGTTCTTTTCATCTATTTTTGATAAATGTATACAAGAAAAGTCAAAATAAGTGTTTATTTACTTTTCATAGATAAATCGGTGGTATTGTGATGTTTAATTTTAAAATAAGCAGATAAGTATCCACGTGATTAACGTAAATCTTAAACTTATATCAGTTGGCCATCAAAATAACCTCCTAAGAGACACTCTTTCCGACGTGAGAAAACATTGTTTTTTCCTTATCATTATCATTAGCTTCTTTGTTGAAGTAGCAGTCTCTAGTAAAAATACCAAACATTTTACTGCAATAGCATTGCATCTCATTCATATCTGGCTTCTTCTTGACCTTGTTATCAGAGGCACTATTCTTGCTTGCCTCTCCTTGACTATTTGGATTCATTCTAGCACCATCCTCATGCCACTTATTCTTCCATTTTTCTTTTCATTTGTTAGTGTTTAAAGAATCTTTTTATTTTCTTGAAGAACATAGCCTACAATGCTTACTCTGCAACTTTCTCTGAGTTTCTTTGTTTCAACCCCAAATCATGCACCTCAAGAGATTCTTGCAATTCTTCAAGCTTCATTTCAGACAAGTCTTTGGAATCTTCAATGTCCACAACTGTATGACCGAATTTGGAAGTTAAAGATCTTATAACCTTCTTAATTTTTTGCACTCCAGTTGTCTTTTATCCACATGATTTCATTTGATTTACCAACATCACCAATCTCGAGAATAACTATGCAATTACAACACTATCATTCATTTTCAGCTTCTCATATTATATATATCCTCAAAGATTAAAGTTTTTTCCCTTCTTCAATTTCTCATCACCTCCATACAACTTATTGAGTGTGCCTCACACACCCTTAGTCTTTTCTTCCTCAATTATATTCTCAATGACATTTGAATCTACACACTGATAGATCAAGAAGAGATTTTCCCATCCTTTTTGCTCAATTCACGGTGATAAGTATTTTGTGCCTCAGTAGAATTTGTCTCTAATGCCAATAAATCATTATTCATGATTTTAAGCATATCTTGAAAGTTGAATATAACTTTTATTTGTGCACACCATCTATCGTAGTGTTCTCCTTGAAATACTAGTAGATTGATTGAGAATTAATTGGAATTTGTGCCCTTATCTGCCGTGGATGGAAGCTATGAATCAAATTAGGGCTATAGATACCAATTTGTTATGGCAACTTTGTTGTGAATTTAATACAAAGAACAAAGTATAATGCAAGGGAAGAATAAAGAAAAAGAAAGAAGAACACAAGAATTGGTTATAACTGATATTTTACTTTCTCTTAAAACAAGATTACAAGTTTACAAGAATAAAAAATTACCTCTCTCACCCTAAATTAGGAATTGCAGCTTAGCGATGATGAGAGACTAGTATGCTATTTATAATAAAACCTAACATACTAACTAATGGACTTTTGCCACAAGGCCCATTACACAAGTCAACTTAATAAACAAACTAACTTAATAAATTAGGGTTTAAACACTAAAACCTAATTTAACATGCTAACAACCCTAGCATCTTCGACACAAGCATGTGAACAACCTTCGACTTCATGCTTAATCCTGTCAAACCAAGAAGATATCCTTTGGCCATACTAGAGTTCGATCCAATATCTCACAAATCTCCACCTTGGATATAACTCTACAACATCAAGGGAACAACTAGCTTTCTTCATGATGCTTTATCAACTGCATACAGTGGAAAAACTTGTAACTCGGCAATGTCTTGGTGATCATATCAGTAGCATTGTCTTCAGTCGAAACCTTCAGCACTTGGACTTTTCCACGCTCGATTACTCCTCTGACGAAATGCATCCTCACATCAATGTGCTTAGTTTGCTCATGATAGGCTGAATTCTTCGACAGGTGTATTGCACTTTGACTATCACATTTAACAGTGATACCTCGACCTTGAAGTTTCAGCTCCTTTGCAAAACCTTCAAGCCACAATGCTTCTTTCACAACTTCAGTTAGGGCAATATACTCTGCTTCAGTGGTTGATAGAGCAAAAACCTTCTGAAGTGTTGCTTTCCAACTAATTGCAGTGCCAAACATAGTGAAAACATATCCAGAAATAGATTTTTTGGAATCCATACAACTTGCATAATCAGAGTCGACATATCCTTCTATTACTGCTTTACTATCTTCACCCAAGGCTCCACCATAAATTAGGACTCTATTCAGAGACTCATTTATGTACCTTAAAATCCACTTCAATGCTTGCCAGTGAGCCTTTCCAGGGTTCGTCATGTACCTGCTTACAAGACTTACTGCATATGCTATGTCGGGTCTAATACAGACCATATCATACATCAAAGAACTAACTATATTAGCATATGGGATGCTATTCATATAGGCTCTTTCGACATCAGTACTGGGACACTGATCAATACTCAGCTTGAATTGAGGGTTTGTTGGAGTCACAACTGGCTTCGAATTCGACATACCAAACTTTTCGAGAATCTTCCGTAGATATGCCTCTTGAGATAAGCATAACTTCGACTTCTTTCTATCTCTTCGAATGTCAAGTCCAAGAATCTTGGAAGCAGCTCCCAGATCCTTCATATCGAACTCCTTATTGAGTTCAGCCTTCACCCTCGTCACATCTTCAACATTGTTGCTTGCTATGAGAATATCATCCACATAAAGCAACAAAATAACAAATGAATTACCAGGTCAAAATATGAAGTAAACGCAGTGGTCGAACTGACTTCTAATGAAACTTATGCGTGCCATGAACTTGTCGAATCTGCTATTCCACTGTCGAGGAGATTGTTTCAGCCCATACAAATATCTCTTTAACTTGCACACACAATCTTCCTTCCCCTTTTCGACATACCCTTCAGGTTGCCTCATCAGGATCGTTTCATCTTGATCACCATACAAGAACGCAGTCTTCACATCCATCTGTTCCAGTTCAAGATCGAACTGTGCCACCATGGAAAGCAACATTCGAATGGACCTAAGCTTCACAACAGGAGAAAACACATCATCGAAGTCGACACATTCTTTCTGAGTGAAACCCCTTGCAACTAACCTTGCCTTGTATCTTTCCGACGTCACTCCTTCAATTCCTTCCTTAACTTTGAAAATCCATTTACAGCTGACTAACCTTGCCCCAGCAGGTTTCTTGATCAGTTCCCAAGTATGATTATCATGAAGAGATTTCATCTCATCATCCATGGCCTTCAACCATTCAGTCTTATTTTGACTCCTCATAACTTCCTTGTAGTCTCTAGGTTCTTCGTCTAGAACCTCACTTGCAGAGATTAAGGCATAAGCTATAAGATCTGCATATCCAAGTCTCTGAGGTGGCTTGATGGCTCTTCTTGACCTATCTCTTGACAATAGGTAGTCATCGACAGTTTCCTCAATTTCCTCAGCATCTTCTGCTTCTTCTTCGACTTCATCAGAGATATGCAATTCAGCATCAACATGCTCCACCTCAACAGGAATATCTACCTGTTCCAGCTCTTCGTCAGATGTTTCTGCATTTTGACCAACATCAGTTTTCTTAAAAGCCATTTCAGCTTCATTGAAAACTACATCTCGACTGGTGATACACCTCCTGTGACCTGGCTGTAGGCACCATAGCCTATAAGCTTTGACTCCTTCAGGGTATCCCATGAACATGCATTTCAGAGCCCTAGGTTCGACCTTGTCTTGCCTAATGTGAGCATAGGCTACGCAGCCAAATACTCTCAGTTTGTCGAGATCTGGTGGATGTCCCGACCAAACTTCTTCAGGTTTCTTCATATCTAACACTATCGAAGGACATCTGTTTATCAGATATGTTGCTGTCGAAACAGCCTCAGCCCAGAACACCTTCTTTAACCCTGCACTAGTCAACATGCATCTGACTCTCTCCAAAATAGTTCGATTAAACCTTTCAGCCAAACCATTTTGCTATGGAGTACCTGCAGTAGTTCTGTGCCTTGCAATACCAGAGCCCGCACAAAAACTGTCGAATGCCTCATTGCAAAATTCAAGGTCATTATCGGTTCTCAACCTCTTGACCTTCTTGCTAGTCTGATTTTCTACTAGAGTCTTCCAACTTTTGAAATTCTCAAAAGTTTCATTCTTAGTCTTCTGAATGAATACCCATAATTTCTTGGAATAATCATCAACTATGGATAGAAAATACCTTGCTCCTGAATGTGATGGACACCTTGGAAGCCTCCAAAGATCAGCATGGATGTAATCAAGGGATCGATGTGTTCTTTGTTTGCCTTTGTTGAACTTTACTCTGCAAGATTTTCCAAGTACACAGGGTTCACAAAACTTCAGCTTTTCGACTTTGTCTCCACCAAGCAGATTTTGTTTCCCTAATTCGACCAGACCCCTTTCACTGACATGGCCCAATCTCATGTGCCAGATTCCTATCTTCGACAAAGGTTTCGTGGATGCAACATTTGTCGAACCACTTACAACTTCAGCCCCAAGGATATACAAGCCTTGTTTCTTCACGCCTCTCAAGACTTCCTTCGAACCCTTCATGACTCTTAGGATACTTTTCTCTCCTTGGAAAACATATCCTTTCTTGTCAAATTCACCAAGAGAAAGTAGATTTCTCTTCAAATCAGGAACATACCTGACTTCAGTCAACAACCTTATTGACTCATCATGGAGCTTGAATCTCACAGATCCAACACCTACAATCTTGCAAGCTTTGTTATTTCCCAGCAGTACTGATCCACCATCTTGATCACATAATTCCTCGAACAAGTCTTTGTTTGGAGTCATGTTCCAAGTGCAACCTGAATCCATAATCCACTCCTTCCTAGAGTCACTGCTTAAAACCACAAGAACATCAGATGATTCGAAATCATCTTGAACAATGGCAGCGTTGCCATTATCCTTACCTCCATGATCTTTCAGGCGTTAAGGGCACACCTTTCTTGTGTGACCCTCCTTCTTACAATGATAGCATCGAATGCCAGATGCTTCGCCACTGTAAGACTTCGACTGGCTTTTGCTCTTCTTCTTGTCAAACTTACCATCCTTTCGTAAGAGTTTTCCTTTAACGGCCAAACCTTCGCCAACAGTCGAAGGTTTATGCTCCTTTCGTTCGTTCAGGTCCTTTGAATATAGGGCTGATTGAACTTCTTCAAAGGTCAGGGATTCCCTTCCATACAAGAGAGTTTCTTTGAAGTGAGCATGTGATTGAGGCAAAGAACACAATAGTAACAGCGCTTGATCTTCATCATCCATCTTCACATCAATATTTTCAAGATCAAGAATCAGCTTGTTGAACATATCCAACTGCTCAGCCAACACTTTGTCTTCAATCATCTTGAATGAATACAAAGCTTGCTTCAGGTAGAGTCGATTTATCAGCGATTTGGTCATGTACAAACTTTCAAGTTTCACCCATAACCCTGATGCCATCGTCTCCTTTTATACCTGCCGGAGAACCTTATCACCAAGGCTCAATAAAATTGCGCTGTGTGCTTTCTCGATCATATTCGTCTTCTCCGCTGTCGTCAATTCTGCATTTATGGCTGCCTCTCCCTTCAACGCTTTCAAACAACTCTGCTGAACCAGTAGGGCTTTCATCTTCAAGCGCCACGGAACGAAATAATTGACTCCGATGAACTTTTCAATCTCATACTTTGTTGAAGGCATCTTCTCCACGCTCACCGCACCAATTTGTTGTGAATTTAATACCAAGAACAAAGTATAATGCAAGGGAAGAATAAAGAACAGGGAAGAAGAAGAACGCAAGAATTGGTTATAACTGATATTCTGTTACTTTCTCTTAAAACAAGATTACAAGTTTACAAGAATAACAAATAACCTCTCTCACCCTAAATTAGGATTTGCAGCTTAGCAATGATGAGAGACTAGTATGCTATTTATAATAAAACCTAACATACTAACTAATGGGCTTTTGCCACAAGGCCCATTACACAAGTCAACTTAATAAACAAGCTAACTTAACAAATTAGGGTTTAAACACTAAAACCTAATTTAACATGCTAACAACCCTAGCATCTTCGACACAAGCATGTGAACAACCTTCGACTTCATGCTTAATCCTGTCGAACCAAGAAGCTACCCTTCGGCCATACTAGAGTTCGATCCAATATCTCACAAACTTAATTTTGAAGTTATTTCACAAAATGAGGAATTAAAAAGAGATCAGAGCAAATTTGAAAGAGGAGTATGTTTATTGAATGAATAACAATACTTATTCAAGAAAAGGAGGTATTTGTACAACTAGAGAAGATATAACAAATTTAACTAATCATAACAACTAAGTTGTGATATATTTTTTTGTGTTGCAAGTCGCACTTACAACATTTTCAAACTGTTACTAACACCAATGTAAAGAAAACTAAATTATGCATGTAATAAATATAACCAGGATATCTATAAGCTTTGAAAAGAGAAATGATGTATTATGAAGATAACACATATCTTCTCGATGTCTCTTGATATAGATCTTGAGACACTTTTGGTTAGGTGTGATTTTAACATCAACCAAAGAGGAATGCAAGATCTACCATAAAAAAAACCAAATATGTGTTCTCAGTTGTCATAAACTTGTACAAGTGAGTTTATCAGAATCAAAATCGTTTAAGATTCAAGTAAATGATTCATCGAAGAATAATTCAAGAAATTAGTAAAATCAAACCGAAGGTATTTTAGAGAAAAATGAAGTACTCCTATATAGAGCTGTCAAATGGGTCGGACTGACCCAGCCCGCTTCAGCCCGGTGGGCCAATATGTTTAAAAGGGCTGGCTCGGTCTGATTGCTTGATAGGCAACATGACCCATATTTCAAAGGCCCGTGCGGTCCAATGGCCCGGGCCCAACCCGTATTTTAATATTATATTATTTATTTAATCTTCATTAAGTTAGTTTTTAATACACCATACCTAACTAAGTTATACATATTTACGGCATTGCCACTGTGTCGCTTCTTAAGTCAGGTCAAAGGAGAACCGACTTAACAACATCTACTAGTGGTAGATCGTCATCATAAACGTATATAAGTGATGTTTAAACACACACACACACACACACATATATATATATATATATATATATATATATATATATATATATATATATATATATATATCACAAAATCATCCATGTAAAAGTACAAAATAACTTAATATTATCACCAATACTTATCAAACTTTCTTTTCCCTCACAACCATTTCCTTGATCACATCATCTTGAAAATATATTTTCGTCCTCTTTAACTTTTTTTTATCACTTGAAAACACATTTATGCAATCATATTTTATCTCAATCTTTTTTCCCCAAAATTTACCAAAATATTTTTTTAATGGGTCAGCCTGAAACCCGTTGTGTCCAGCCCATGAAAAACATAGGTCCGATGGGCTGGCCCAAAAAAACAGAGTCTTATTTTTTTAAGGTATTTTGCAGTCCGACCCGCGCTAAATTGTTGGGATTATGGAACGGCCCGATGAATCAAGCCCATTTTAACAGGTCTACTCCTAAGTCAAACTATGAAGAAGTAGCATAATAGTCAACTTAGACAGAGAAAAATTGATTTATTCAAAATATACTACTACCTCTGTTCCTTTATATAAGAGACAATTCACTTTTTTTGGTTCATTGAATAATCAATGTATCTAATATATATATATATATATATATATATATATATATATATATATATATATATATATATTAGATACATTAATTATTCGATAAATCTAAAAAAATGAATTGTCTTTTATATAAAAGAATAGAAGTAGTATTAATTTATCTATCATATAAGAAAATTTGATGTTCTTGAAATGACCTAACTGCCCTGCTGCTCAACCATGACTCCACTTGGATGCCTTCCTCATTCTTCTTTGCTTTTCTTTTATTTCTCACATGTTTTATCTCATTCACTGCAAAACTGGTGGTTGGAAAAATTAAATAATATTATATATTAATTAACTTTCTGATAGAAACACTTCATTTCTCTCTTCCTCTTCCTTTTTCTCTCTCATTCTCTTTCCTAAATTTTCAACTTTTTCTCTTTCTCTCATTTTTTTCTTAGGTCCTCTCTCTCTCCCTTCATTTTTTTCAATTATGTTCTCAGCTATTTCATCAATTTTTTGTTTAAATTTACTCATCTTTATTTAACAATATTCCATTACATATTTTTTTTCCAGGTCTTACTCCATTGTTTAGAAGCTTATTTTGTTCTACTTCAGGTATGGTTTTATGGTTATTTTATTTTGTTAATGATGGTCAAAGTTCTTCAAGTTATGTTTTAAGTATAAATTTCATGATTTGTACTATTTTATCCATCTCTGCTTAGATCTACGAAACTTTGGCGGCGGCTATGGCGTTTCCGGCGATTTTACGGTAATAGGCGTTTTCACAATGGTAGATCTGTTGCAGCGACAACATGTTTCCGACGACGAGCATGGTGGTGGTTGGATTCGAAATGCTTTATGTGTGATTTCTTCAGTTTAGGTTTTGCTATTAACTTATTCTCCTTAAACCCTAAGTTTAGATTTATTTAATGATTTTTTGTATAAGAAAACAACGTTAATAACATATTCTCTTTTATTTGATCTTTTTAGGTTTTCAACTTTGGAGAACCAACATTTACTTTTAAGCATTTGACTTTCAATATTACAGACAATGGTGAAAGTGATGATTGTTGATGAAATGGTTGTTGTGTTTTCTTCTCATTATCTGTAACATTGATACAAACCCTAAAAATCAACAATGTTCATATTTCTTTATTTATTTTCCAATCTCATATATTTTTTTTTGTATTGATTTGCATTTATTACTCAAAAACTCATCTAGATTGTTCAGATTCTTACTGATCTCTTTCTATTCAAGGGAAACTAGTGAAAAAGATTGTTTTTTATTTAGTTGGAGCTAAATTTCTTGAGAATGTGAAATTTATACTTTGTTGGTAAGAAAGTTGATAAATAAGTGTTGCTCCCAAATTAAATACTATGTGATAATATGAAGAAATCTTTTAATTTATAATTATTTTTTATTTTTTATTGCATTTGAAGATGCTTTGTTATGTTAACCATAAATTTTTTGAGTTATCATAAACTGATAAAAGCTTCAATTTTAACAGAGACAAAATGAAAGCAGAGAAAGTCTAAGTAAATTTCACTATGGAGCTTCAATTTTAACAGAGATAAAAAGAAAGCAGAGAAAGTCTAAGTAGATTGCACTATGGAGTTAGAAGTGGATGTTGGGGTGAGTAAAACAAGTTCTTTTTTATTTGATTTGATGGTTTGATTTCTTGAAATGTTTTATGTGATTTCGGTAAGTTCAGGTGTTGCGACGACTATAGCGTTTCCGGCGGCTTCTATGGCGTTTCGACTCTCTTACCACAGTTTGCGGTTTCGCGGTGGAAGATATCTTGCGGCGCCAAGTATGATGGTAGCTTTGTTTGAAATGTTATATAATAATGTATTTTGGAATTTCTATTATGATTTGTATCAAATTATGGTATTTCTAAACAAATATTTGATTTTATATGGCATATAGTTTCATTTTTTGCATAGATGTTTATGGAATTTCTATTATGATTTGTATCAAATTACGGTATTTCTAAACAAATATTCTATTATGATTTTATATAATAATGTTTGATTTTAATTTTTTGGGTTTTTAGTTTTATTTTATTTTATTTTTTTGTGTTTGGTGTGATTTTTTGGGTTTTTTTTTATGAAGTTGTTGTGTGATTTTGAATGAAAATATTCTATTTTTTTTATTTGTTATTACAGATCCAAATAAGAATAAGAAAAATGAGAAATGAGGAAAAATCTTAAAAGATAGTAAGTGAGAATTTAAAGACGACCAATAAAAAGGAATGGTTTTGGAGTAATAATGTCCTTTGATGTAAGAGATATGAGGGCTAATGATGGTCTTAAGAGATATGAGGAGTAATAATGGTCTTTGATAGTAATAATGGTCTTTGATGGAGAACTGGATTGTGGAATGACAAAAAGACACGTGGAATAAAGAAAGAGAAAAGAAAAGAAAATTAATTATGAAAAATTGATATCCTATAATAAAGCTAATAGTTGTCTAGCATCAACAAAATACAAAATTTATTTTTTATTTTATTTTATCAGTTGTTGGAAATATAATTATACATATTATTTATTAAACTACCATTATAAATACTATTTGTTACTTATTAAAACATAATAATTTTTTTAAGTTTTAAATTTATGTTTTTATTATTTTAAATCATTTATACTATACAATAATTATTATAATATTGATAAATTTTATTATTCTTTATGAAATTATAGTTATCTTTCTCTTTTATTGCCATTCAATAATTATAATATCTCTCTCATTATTACCATTCTTTTTGAAAATATTGTAAAAAAATAGTAAGATAGTTCTATTTTGAATACAAAATCAAATCAAATTCTCTCATAATAACTCTTCAACATTTTTTATATGATAAATTTAAAAATTGGTATGTATAAACGAATTACATGAACTTCAATATATTGATATAAAATTATAGATTCTTTATAGTAAAATTAATTTTTTTCTATAAATATATAGTAAAACGGTAAACTTCAATTAATGGAATTAACATATAGTTAATTTGTAATATTATAGTAATTATTTGATATTAATACATTAAAGTCTATTTATTATGAAATAATTTATGAAAAAAATTGTAAATATGCTTTATTATAAATAAATTTTACGTGATATTGTTATATTGATACTTAACTTTTTTTTTCTTCTTTTGTTAGATTAAATTATGGGAATAAAACAATGTATTGCATATTAAAATGTTTTTTTTTAATTATGAGAATATATTTTAACTAAGTTTAATATAAACCTCACATGTTTTTTCTATACTAAGTTTTAAAGAAAAAAATAATATATAAAATAATTGTACAAATATTAAGTGTGATTTCATAATTCTATATGAACCAAAATATTAAGTGTGATTAGACAAATATATTAAGTGTTATTTATCTTCCCAATACAACTTTCTCTAACCCCATACTCAACCTTTCCAATCAAAATATTTTAATTAATTAAATTCAAATATTTTTACTACTTTACCTTATACAACTTATGAGGAGAATAATTAATGATTGTTTTTTAATTTTTTATCATTCACTATCATAATAGTCATTTAATAAGTCTGGTAATAAGTGATTTTAAGACCAATAATTTTTGTGACAGAATAAACTTAGCCAAAATTCTTATTTAAGCAAATGGTTTTATAATAGATTATTTTTAATAAATATTTTTTACAATTTTGAATTTTAAAAATAAAATAATATATAAGAAAATTTATGCTTCTAAAATGAAATTAATAATATTTTTTTAAGTTAGATTTAGTGTATAAAATATGATGAAAAAATAAGATTAAGTTTTACTAAACCTTTTGTACCGGGAACATGAAGTTATTAATAAAAATATAAAATATTGATTATTAACGGGACATAAAACTATTGTTCAAAATATTGATTATTAATTGTTTTTTTTCAGGGCCTCGGCCCTCCTTTTAACCAAAAAAAAATTGATTATTAACGGGACATGAAGTTACTGATCAAAATATTTTTTAAGGTACGCGGGGACATGAAGTTATTGATCAAACTAATATTTGTACACGGGAACATGAAGTTTTTTTTATCAAAATATTGATTATTAACGGGACATGAAGTTACTGGTCAATTTTTTTTATTAATTACACATTCAATTATTATTTTTTTCACATGTAACTAGATATTTTTTTATTAAAAATATACATCTGAACCAAATGTGTGTCCCGTACCAGAACCCGTGCGAACGCACGTATTTGTTACTAGTTTTTATAAAAGATAAACCCAATAATCCCTTCTCTTCAATTCAAATATAAAGATTTAGATATTTCTTTTAATAAAAAAATAATTCGAGTGCGCTAGTAGTGGGGTTAATAGGACTAGGGCTCTGTTTGGTAAGACGTGTTTTCGAGCTTATAGCTTATGTCTTATGTCTTATAAGCTCATATAATAATTTAGACCCGTTTGGTAATGGTCTTTTCATCACGAGCTTATAGCTTATTTTACTAGCTTATAACTTATTTTCCAGACGCTATTTCAAATAGCGTTTTAGCTTATGTCTTATAGCTTATTACTTTTTCTTCCTTTTTTATCCTTATTATTTCAATTAAAATCCATTTTAACCCTTATAATTTATTTTAATTTAAAATAAAATAATTATATATTAAATATCTTTTATGTCATTTTACATTTATAAGTTATTGAACCGCTAATTTTACCAAACACTTCAATGAACTTATAAGCTATCAGTCTCAACCATCCGCTATAAGCTATAAGTCATCTGTCATCAGCCATCAGTCATAAGCTATAAGCTATCAGCTAACTTATCAGTCAACCGCTATTTTTACCAAACAGACCCTAGGAGTATTTTCTTTAATTGATTTAGCTTTTAAGCCATCTCACAATATTCATGCACACGTACAAATTAGTCAACATTCAACCGACGTTAATTTCCTTGATTTGATGGGGTTATGTCCATTACTTTAATTCACCCTTTTATTCTAGTTGAGATTGAGGGGTAGAATGGGAGGAGCTATAAATGCAAAGTTGTTTTTGTTTCAAAGAAGGACTCTTCATAGTCAAGGTAAAGAAAAGAAGCTCAAGTGGGTTTCCTTTTCTTTGTTTGGAAAAAACATCATGAGTGCCTTTTGTCTCAAACTTGAACCATATGTTGTTCAAAAGAAGTATTAAAGGCCATTTGAAAGAGACCAATATTAAGAAAGAGCGTCTCTAGAAATTGAAATTTCTTACGAGCATGCATGGAACGAAGAAAAGGTGTCATGTATGAAGACTATATGCTATTAAACAAATATATATACTCTCATAATTTTCCTCTTTCTAATTAACTTTACTTTCGCAAGGTTGGAGGGATTGACCGGTTTATTGTGTCTTTGGTTTTCATTTTGAAAGAGAAAAAAATAATAATTTTAAAGACTTAGAATTAATTTTAATAGTTTTTTTATAAATAGAACTGATTATGTCTGTAAAAATAATTATATTTAAAGATAAATTTAGTACATTTAAATGGGATTCTTACAATAAATTTATGATTTTTATTTTACATAAATATATCTAAATATAAATGAATTTATTATTTTAGGGAGTTCAATATTTACATATCTCATCTTTGACTATAGTAATATTTTAAAAAATACAAAAATAATATATAATAGTTATAATAGTTTGTATATAAATATTTATTATTAAATAATATATACTACAAAATAGGTCAATAAGTCTATCATTGACTATACCTACCACAAGATAAGCATGCTAAATAGACAAATAGATTAAATAAAATAAAAATATATATTATATAGTATTTTTATTATTATTTGTGTAACATGTGCATACCATACCAAAATAATTTCAATTTTCTTTTTTTTTATCTTTTAGTGGACGTCGTATTCCTTTTATAAATTTAAATTTGGCCTATTTAAATAAATAATAATTAATATTGTTTGAGTTTGATAGTGTAATTTTTTGTCAAGAAATATATTATTTAGAGAAATTTTAAATGATTTTTATTTTTATTATATTGTTAGGATAAAAATTTTACATAATTTCCAAAATAAAATGATTTCATAAAATCTTTTTTATCAAAGCTACACTAATGATTTCATATACTACTTAATAATTTAAAATATGAAAAAAAATTCATTACACAATGTGAATCTCAAATGGATCATTTTTTTATTAGATTTTAGCAAATACGCCCTTATAAAATTATAATGTGATTCTCATAAGTTTTCACAATTTTCCAATTGGTTCGTAAAATTTTGAAAAATTAGCCCCTATTTTTAAATTTTGATATTGATTCATTAACTTATTGAAACTTCATAAATACAGATTTACAAAGTCTAAAAATGAATAAATTTGTTCAAGACCTTTTGCCAACTTGTTCAAGACTTTTTGCCAACTATGAGCAATTTGATGATAAAAAATCTAGTCTCTGCTTTTCATTAGACGTCTTGTGAAACATATAAGGATTGCTAAATCTAATAAATGCTTATGCTTTTCAAACTTATAAAAGAAGGATTTAATGGAGATGTACTAAAACAAGTTTTACACTAATATATCAATCTTTATTATGTCATATAATTAATTAAAAGTTTTCAACTTGATTTAATGTAATACATAGTGGTTATTGGTTAATAATGTAAAAAAAAATTGATTCTTTTATTCATAAAAAATAAAAGTAATCGATAATAAATTGTGCTGCTAATTTTGTTTTATAATAAACTCAATTTTTTTAAAAATTGTATTCATACATCTAAGAAACACTGTATTGTTATGCATATATTTTCTAGATTATTTATAATAAAAAAATTAACTATGCCTATGATGTTAAGAAGTCAAAAGTATCCGATACAAATAATTTAAATTAAATTTTGATAGTGTTAAATATATTTTTATTTCCTATGAAAATTGATGTTTAATTAGTTCAAATAAAAGTAAAATATGGATTGTTTCATTAATTCAGTTTTGTTGGTAATTGCAAAGATATTTAATTGCGAATGAGCAAATTCAGAAGATGGACTGATCTTCTGATGGTTACTCAGAAGATAGTATTGACCAGAAGATGCTGTCTGGGTCCCATTAGCTTAGCTGTTTAGTAGTAAGGGTACTTTAGTATTTTGTAGTACTATTTGTACCTTAGACTTGTTCACTAAGTTTACTGTTTTAGGGCTTATGTGGCAAGATTTTCTTTTATTATAAATAGCCTTGTAATAGCTATCATTAAAGTAGAATATATACAACATTTTATTCTCTCATCTCTTTTGTGCCGTTACTCTATTATTCTCTTTGTCACCATCTTTATTCTTTGTGCACCAACAATTGGTATCTAGAGCTCCGGTTCCAAACACAGGGAAACACGAGTGAACGTGAGTTTGTGTGACTGTGTGATTGATTTTGTTTCTGGGAAACAAAGTTGTGTTGAATCACATTTTTTCTTGATTGTTTGTGGGTTGGGAAACACTGTGTGAGTGTGAGTGAAATCTGTTTTTGTCTGCACAAGTTTAAAGATGAGTGGAAGCAACTTGAATACCAAACTTCCAGTTCTTGATGGTAAAAACTGGAATAGATGGATGATTCAAATGCGTGTATTATTTGGTGCTCAAGATGTTCTAGATCTTGTCACTGGAGGATATATTCCGGTTGCAGCGGATGCAACGGAAGAACAAAGAGAAGCGCAGAGAGAGACGAAGAAGAGAGACCAAAAGGCGTTGTTCTTCATCCATCAGTGTGTGGATGTGAATGTGTTTGAGAAGATTGCTGATTCTATGACGTCAAAGGAGGCGTGGGATATACTGGTCAGGTGTTACGGTGGTGACGTATCAGTAAAGAAGGTGAAGCTTCAATCCCTGAGAAAGCAATATGAAAATCTCAACATGAAGAACAATGAGAAAGTCTCTGAGTATATCTCTAGAGTGATTGTGATCACTAATGAGATGAAGGCTTGTGGAGAAACTCTTTCTGAACAAGTAATCATAGAGAAGATATTGAGGTCACTTACTCCTCAATTTGATTATATTGTTGTATCCATTGAACATTCTAAAGATCTGGAAACCATGAGAATAGAAGAGTTGCAAAGCAGTTTAGAAGCACAAGAGTTGCGTCTGACTGAGAGAACTTCTGAGAGAGAAGTTGAGCAAGCTCTGAAGGCTTCTTTTGTCAAGAAGGACCAGAAGCATAGACGTGGTGATAGATTCCAGAAGGAAGCCTCAACTTCTGATGATAAGAGATATCAGAAGGGAAAGGATAAGAAGAAAGTTCAATGCTACTGTTGCAAACAGTTTGGCCATTTTGCTAGAGACTGTTTGGCAAACAAAGGAAGGAGATCAGAAGAAGCAAATATAGCCAGAGGAGGATCAGATGATGAACCTGTGCTATTGATGGCTTCAGAGTCGGACAAAAGATGTTCGTCAGAATGGTGGTATATGGACACTGGGTGTTCAAATCACTTGACTGGAAACAAACAATGGCTGATAGACTTTGACTCTGAAAGGAGGACAAAGATCAGATGTGCTGATGATAAGTACCTATATGCAGAAGGTATGGGAAATGTCAAAGTCAAAGTGAAGAATGGAAAGACTGTTCTGATCAAAGACGTTTGGTATGTTCCTGGAATCAGAAGCAATCTGATGAGTGTGGGTCAGCTCATTGAGAAAGGTTTCTCAGTTGTTATGAAGAATAACCTCTTGAAGTTGTATGATTCCAATCAGAAGTTGATTATGCAATCTGAACAGGGAAGCAACAGAACATTCAAGGTGAATGTAGAAACAGCTGAAATAGAGTGTCTGAGTGCTGAAGGCTCAGAAGGTGATAGTAAGCTGTGGCACAAGAGGTTGGGGCACTTGAACTATAGAAGTCTGGGGCATCTAAGTTCTAAGAAGCTCGTACGTGGCATTCCTAAGATTGTAAAGCCTGAGAAGTCATGTGAGGTATGCATGAAAGGCAAACAACCCAGATTGCCATTCGTATCAGAAGTTGCTCCAAGAGCAAAGCATGCTCTGGGAGTAGTGCACTCTGATGTGTGTGGACCATTTCCAGAACCTTCACTTGGAGGAAATAGGTATTTTGTGTCTTTTGTGGATGAGTTCACAAGAATGACGTGGGTAACTCTCATTAAGTTTAAGAATGAGGTGTTTACAGAATTCCAGAAGTTCAAGGTGAAGGCTGAGAAGCAGAGTGGTCAGAAGATAAAGATTCTCAGAACGGATGGTGGAGGCGAGTATAACTCTACAGAATTCCAGAAGTTCTGTGATGATAATGGAATTGAGCATGAAGTTACTGCTCCTTATACTCCTCAACACAATGGTCTTGCTGAACGTAGAAACCGTACTTTGCTTGATATGACGAGAAGTATGCTTAAAGAGAAGAAGCTTCCTCATAATCTATGGGGAGAAGCTGTTGCTACTGCAGCATATGTGCTCAACAGGTGTCCAACAAAGAGGCTGAAGGAAATTGTTCCTTTAGAGAAGTGGACTAAAGAGAAACAGAGTGTTAGTCATCTGAAGGTTTTTGGTTCTGTGTGTTACAAACACGTTCCAGAAGCAAGAAGGAAGAAGCTGAATGATAGAAGCAAAGTGATGTTATTGGTGGGGTACCACAGTACAGGTGCATACAAGCTCTATTGTCCAGAAACTAACAAAGTTGAAGTCAGCAGAGATGTCATTGTGAAGGAATCAGAAGTTTGGGATTGGAGAGAGTCTCAACCAACTTCTGATGTAGAGATAACTTTTGAAGAAAAGTTGGAGTCAGAAGATGAAGAATCTTCTGAAGACGAGTCAGAAGATGAAGCATCTTCTGAAGATGAGTCAGATGGAGAATCTGATTCTGATCCAGATTCTGATGATGATCCAGATTCTGGTGGTAGTCATGATTCTGGAAGGGAAAACTCTCAAGACATAGGGTCTGGAGGACAAGCTTCTGGAGATGATCATGGAGGTGGTGACTCAGGAGTAGCTGACTCTGAAGTAGCTCAGCGACCACAAAGAGTCAGAACTATACCAAGAAGGTTTGCAGATTTTGACATGTTGCAAGACACAGAAGTTGACTCAGAAGGAGAGGTCATTCAGTGTGCTATGTTAGTAGATTCTGAACCAGTGAGTATAGAAGAAGCGCTCAAGAAGAAGGTCTGGCTGAATGCCATGAAAGAAGAACTTGAGGCTATAGAAAGAAACAAAACTTGGAAGCTGACAGAACTTCCAAAGAAGAAGAAAGCCATCAGCGTCAGATGGGTTTTCAAAGTAAAGCTGAAGCCAGATGGATCAGTTGGTAAACACAAAGCAAGGCTAGTGGCTAGAGGTTTTCTTCAGAAACCTGGACTAGATTACTTTGAGGTGTTTGCTCCTGTAGCTAGACATGAAACAATCAGACTGGTGATTGCGTTAGCTGCGAACAGAGGTTGGTCCTTGATGCATCTGGATGTAAAGTCTGCATTTCTGAACGGTCCATTACAAGAGGAGGTATACGTGTCACAACCCCCTGGCTTTGTGAAAAAGAATAAGGAAGGGATGGTGTACAAATTACACAAAGCTCTGTATGGATTGAAGCAAGCACCCAGAGCTTGGAATTTGAAGATTGATTCATTTTTCAAGAAGCAAGGGTTTCAGAAGTGTGAGATGGAATATGGAGTTTATGTGCAACATTCTGGAAGCAATATGATTCTGCTGTGTCTGTATGTTGATGACATATTGCTTACAGGGAGTTGTCCAGAAGATCTGATGAAGTTCAAGAAGGTGCTGATGAATGAGTTTGAGATTACAGACCTTGGGAAAATGTCATATTTTCTAGGGATGGAGATTCTGTACTCAGAAGATGGTATCATTCTGCATCAGTTGAAGTATGAGTTAGAACTTCTGAAGAAATTCAAGTTGGAGAATTGCAAAGCTGCTGTTACACCGTCAGAAGTGAATCAGAAGTTGGACTCTGATTCTGAAGGTGAAGATGTTGATGCTACGGTATTCAAACAGCTGGTTGGTTCTCTAAGGTATTTGTGTAATACCAGGCCTGATATATGCTATGCAGTTGGATTGGTTAGTAGGTTCATGAGTAAACCTAAGTGGTCCCATTACCAAGCTGCTGTCAGAGTCTTGAGATATGTCAAGGGAACTCTGAAGTTTGGCATATTGTTTCCTTCTGGGAGAAAGGAAGAATCAGAGTTATTGAGTTATTCTGATTCTGATTGGTGTGGAGACAGAGTTGATAGAAGGAGTACTTCTGGATATTTGTTCATGTTTCTGGGAGGCCCTATCTCTTGGAGTTCCAAGAAGCAACCTGTTGTTGCTCTATCAACCTGTGAAGCTGAGTACATCGCAGGCGCTGTAGCTGCATGTCAAGCTGTGTGGCTTCTGAATCTATTAGAAGATCTGAAGATTAGAGCGAAGAAGCCTTTGAAGCTGATGATTGATAACAAGTCTGCAATCAATCTTGCCAAGAATCCGGTGTTACACGGAAGAAGCAAGCATATTGAGACTAAGTATCATTTCTTGAGAAGCCAAGTCCAGAATGGAACATTAGAAGTTGTGCACTGTAGCACTCAGAAGCAAGTGGCAGATGTTCTGACAAAGGCGATCAAGACGGATCAATTTCTGCTCTTGAGGGATGGAATTGGCGTTGTCAGTTTTGATTGAAGAATATGAATTAAGGGATGGTATTGAAGAGTAATTCAATATTCAGAAGATGGACTGATCTTCTGATGGTTACTCAGAAGATAGTATTGACCAGAAGATGCTGTCTGGGTCCCATTAGCTTAGCTGTTTAGTAGTAAGGGTACTTTAGTATTTTGTAGTACTGTTTGTACCTTAGACTTATTCACTAAGTTTACTGTTTTAGGGCTTATGTGGCAAGATTTTCTTTTCTTATAAATAGCCTTGTAATAGCTATCATTAAAGTAGAATATATACAACATTTTATTCTCTCATCTCTTTTGCGCCGTTATTCTATTATTCTCTTTGTCACCATCTTTATTCTTTGTGCACCAACAGGTTAATAATGTAAAAAAAAATTGATTCTTTTATTCATAAAAAATAAAAGTAATCGATAATAAATTGTGCTGCTAATTTTGTTTTATAATAAACTCAATTTTTTTAAAAATTGTATTCATACATCTAAGAAACACTGTATTGTTATGCATATATTTTCTAGATTATTTATAATAAAAAAATTAACTATGCCTATGATGTTAAGAAGTCAAAAGTATCCGATACAAATAATTTAAATTAAATTTTGATAGTGTTAAATATATTTTTATTTCCTATGAAAATTGATGTTTAATTAGTTCAAATAAAAGTAAAATATGGATTGTTTCATTAATTCAGTTTTGTTGGTAATTGCAAAGATATTTAATTGCGAATGAGCAAATTCAAATTTACGACATAAATTTAATAACATAAAAAAAAAGTAAAATACAAACTAAAATTATGTGTTTCATTACTGGTCATATTTTAAAAAAAAGGCAATAGTTATGCATACAAAATCGTTTCACTTAGTCTTCAAAATAATAATAGTGAAATTCTATTTCTTCTAATGTTTAGGTCATTCTGAATATCGTCTTGCTGATATTTTTTTTAGTTTTTCAAATGTTTGATCTATTATTTTATTTTGCACATTTCTTACTCTCCCTATTGTTTTATTTCATTGAGTTTTTCTGGTAAAGTTTTTAATAAAGTTAATATTGTAAGTATATGTTTTTAACTATCTACTTTGGATTTCGGCCTAATCTCTTCATTTTATATTTTTTTCTTCTATTTTTCAAATGTATATTATCAACTTTTTATTTTTTTTAATAGAATAAAATTATAAAAATTAACCATTTTTTACCATCTTGTAAAATAACATATTTTAATTAAGCTTCTTAAGTGTGAAGGGTATCTTTTTACTACTAGTTTGGTTTTTTCCATGGTATGCCAAACTCGTTTTAAAACAAACAAAAAAATGTACAAAGGTTTCAATAGAGGACAGAGGATAAATTAAGAATGTCTATAAATCATTTTGGCATTTAGTTATAAGTTTTGCTTTTCTTGACTCTTCTGCTTTGAACAGAAAAGTAATACAATGACAAAAGATGATGCTATATAGTAGTAATTTACTATCATATATGGTGATATCATTGAAAGAAAATTGACCATGTTCTGAAAATTTCAATGCAATAGCCAAAAGGAACATGTATTCTAACTAGGCAGAAAGTAATACCAAATCCCTTTTACTAATTAATATTACTACCAAATTAGAT
This sequence comes from Vicia villosa, assembly GCF_029867415.1. NCBI lineage: Eukaryota > Viridiplantae > Streptophyta > Magnoliopsida > Fabales > Fabaceae > Vicia > Vicia villosa. The sequence continues at coordinate 146,953,138 of NC_081183.1, forward strand.
CATTATGCTGGTGTCATATGATTGTTAATTTACCCATAAATAAATTATAATTATAATTTTATTTTAGTTTTGAGATACCGTCATTGTAAGGCAGGTAGATAATTTGCCCACTAGTACATAATTTGGTTGTTACAATTAATTCAAGTTCTGAATTTGTCAATTTCTTGTAATGGAATGAGAAAGAAATTTGAAGAAATTAATAAATGTATAATGCAAGTTGATTGACGAGTAAATATTGAGAGAGAAAATTCATAGAGTGCCGGTTGATATATAAATATCCATGGATGTGTTTTTTCTAGAATTTTGACAGGAACTGTTCCCTTGTTATTGTTCAATTGTCAATGCATATATACATAAATGTCAAATGATTATTCATGTGAGTAGTTGAGGGATGAATTCCAGTAATTTTCCTATTAGATTGATACCAAAGACAGCTAGCTTGCGACTTCTTGTCCAATCAAATCCAATATAAAGAAGTTATTGCAAGAGTTTTTATTTATTTTTTTGGAAAGGGGAAGTTTTTGCAAGGGTTATTTACTAAGAAAAAACACTAGAAATTAGAGGCATAGCATATTGGGTTGAAACTGAGTTTAACTTTATCAATTATTTAATTTGATTCGTTTAAATTTTAACGGATAAAATTCATTGTCAAATCCAATCCGCAGTTTAATGATAAAAATTAAATTAAACTAACATGATTATATGGATCGTGGATTAGATTCGCATGTTGGGCAAACAATATCCCCTCCCGATCATAGTTGTGGGGGATCGAACCGTGGTCCTCCCTACCAAATTCAGGGTGAATCACCACTGAACCAATTAACGATTGGTGGATAAATCGTCTTGTATAAGAATACTTTTGATTTAATTTGATATGTAATTAATAATTGTAATTTTATAAATATAAAATAATTAATGTATAAATTCACATTTTTATATAGTTGTTTTTGTGAGAAAACTAATAACTCAAGTGATTTGAATTATAAAGTAAATAAATTATTAATACTTATAAATCAACTATATTTTAAACTAAATTTGTTTGAGAAATATCTTTTAAATAGAATCAAATTATATGATAAAAAATCATATATTTGAATTAAAATGATGACAAGATTTTAATAGTTAGAATGTAAAATACTTAAATTATAAAATAATAGAAGTGCTTCTTTGTATATATATATATATATATATATATATATATATATATATATATATATATATATATATATATATATATATATATATATATATATATAGATATAGAAAGTTAAATTGAATAATTGAAGATAATTGTAAAAATAAATGTAATGGTAAAAAAGTATTGGTGTGTGTGGTATTCCTACAAAGGTAGGGTATATTTATAGATCTTAGTAGATTTATAACCGTTTTAGGCGGTTAGGACTTGCCCGCGACGGTGAAAGGGCATGTATTGTGGTGTTATAGCGTTTACAGTGGTTTTAGAGGGTCAGCTCATGTGAGATGAGAGATTCTGTATGTAAGCATTGTGCTTAAGGTATGAATGATCTCCCTCTCTCCTGTTAGGGGAGAAGTAGAGACCCTTGGGCCTAAGATTTAGGAAACCCTAAAAGGTAGTAATCACTCTTTCTTGATTCGGGGAGGTTGCTGACTACCTATTTTGTAGGAAGTCATGGTATGACTTAGTCCGCATAACTGGTGGAGGGATAGTGGCGTTGTGCACGTGTCTCATTAGGAGGGCGAGCCCCCACACTACGCAAAGGTAACACCCAGGGTGTCACCTCATGAAGCGGGAACCCTTGAGTCATGTGAAGTAAAGTTCGTGATTCTAAGATTATGTCTCAAATAACAACACTGGATTGTTTGTAATGGATATGGTGTAAGTGAAATTTTTTAATGCGGAGTTGTATTCACATAGTGAATTAAGTTTTCTTCATTCTAAAGTATTTTCAAGATGTGCACAAGTTTCTTTAGGCCTACTTAATTTTCTAATATAAGTTGGATTTATCTCTAGTGCGAGACCTTAATAGTTCTTTCACAGTAGAAGACCAAGATTTCATCCCTTTTTCATTTTTCAAAAATATTGTGGGGGTTTTAAACTGTTATAATACATTGTTATTTTTCTAGTGCAGTATGTTGCGGAGGTCAATAATCGCTGCTATTTCAAAGTTTTTTAACTGTAGTAGTTTAAAACCCCCCTTAAATAACCTCCGTTATTTTGTTGAAAAACGAGGGATGAAATCTTGGTCACTTACCGTAAAAGACCTATTAAGGTCTCGCACATGATACTGAGTCAGATATGTTAGTTCTTACATATAGGATTCTACTTTGCAAAAGTAGAAACTCTAACTTTACATTTTGCTAAATTATCTTTTGTTTGCTTAGAGAACTCACTTACTCATAATCCCCATCTTCCTTACTTTAATTGACTTAGCTAGTCTAATGTTTTCTTAGTAAATTAAAGTCACCCTATCTCCTTCAATTCTCGACTATGTGGTGTTTATAACTTCCCCTTTTTTATTGCTCTTTCATTTTACCTATAAATCACATTAAAATAAAATATTCATGTTGTTTATTTTAAATCAAAAAATTCCTCTTTATCGTACTTTGTTAAGAAGGTAATTTGTTTGCGGAAAGTTAAGCTCTAATCGTAAATGTCAGAATACTATGTCATCATTATTAAAAGGGAGGGAGGGAGGGAGAGAGAGAGAGAGAGAGAGAGAGAGAGAGAGAGAGATTCAAAGAAATATATTGTTGGTTAAAAAGATAGTTGTGATTTAACTCCAATGACAAAGTAGTAGCGTCTTTCACTCTTCTTAGCATTTAATAATATTTCTAGAGTTCAAATCCTGAAAGGTATAGTGAAAACGAAAAAAAAACTAAGACTACAAGATAGGTTTGACACATGTAAAACATATGTAAAAGTTAACAATGGAGACAACATAATGAAACCTTTTTCTTACGATGGCTAAAAAGATCCATGTGTGATGTTTATATTTTTGGTAATTTACACAGTGATTGCATAAAGAAAACAAAGTTGATTATTACTTGTGTGATTAGTTGCACCCAAATTTACTGCCCAAATGCGGTTGGGACTAACACTAAGAAAGGAAAAAATAATTTTTGTTATGCTATAAATCAAGAAGGATTTGGATATTCAAGTATCTTGTACAATTGATATAGTTATTCTCAAGTGTGTAAAATTAATGCTTTAAAGTACACAATTTTCATATTTCTTCTTCACATTGGGAGGTTTTTGTGGAGTTAACAACAAGTCCCATAAGTATTCCATGAGTGTGTACAATTGTCACACTATGGTCTCTAAGATTTGTTACCATATGTTTGCCCTCTTCACAATAGTTTCTAGCTGCAAGGGAACTTCTAGTGGCTAATGTGGATTTATGTACTTGCATGTATGATGTCCACGTCAATCTATTTGGTTTTGATGATGAATTTTTTTTAAAGTGGAGTCTTTATCAAAATTGTTGATCAAGTCCATATGGCGTTAATGATGACAATATTATACGGTGAAATCGTCATCTGATGCAGTGATCAATTTGTGATGCGTGAAGATCAAGATATCAAAGCTTATCTATGAGGACAAAACATAATTTCAAGAAGCATTCGGTAAATTCAGTGAAGATCTCTATTCAGCACGTGTGTGTGATGACGGTGTCTATCGGGAAAAGTTATCTCAAGCCTCATCAGAGAGAAGACTCAAGGTTATAGTGAAGTTTTAAAGTCAAAGATATTGTAGCAAGGAACTGGATGCTTCATAGTTGTGAAAGACAGGGAGTGGAGTGTGAAAGCTTGTTATGTCTTTGTAGAGTGATTTGTGCCTGCAGAGGTATAAGATTAGCTCTCGAATTTACTAAGAAAAACATACGCATACTTTTGAATGATCAGAAAGCCTGTCTTATTTTATTACGTTAACCATAAAATGTTTTGTGCCTAACTAATATATTAAAAACTCATTTTAATCGGGAGGTATTTGTTACATGGTATAATCGATTAGCCTATTATGGTTAATCAATTATCACTCTTGCAACAATAATAATCGATTATTGGGTCTCTTAATTGATTAGTGGAGCTGCCTTTTGAAAACCTTCATTTTTGTACTACATAATCGACTCTCCATATCACATAATCGATTATCCCTATCGCATAATCGATTATGAGGTTTAAAAGGCTCATAGATCCTTTCCTTTTTTAGCCACATTTTATCTTGTAAATATAGGGCTTCTCGTCCCCCTCCTTTCATTACACACCAGAAAAATGTATTATAAATACCATTCTTTCGCTTTTTTCTCTTTGTTTATTTATTCACTATTGCCTTAAGTGCTTTTGAAAATGAACCTTTTATCTATGAGGTGCTTGTATTATTATAATATCACATTGTGAGGAGTTTGTTTTAGTTGTAATTAAATCAATTAAAAAGTTTTTGTTTGGTTCTCGAGGTAAACTTGATAAAACCTCTGTTTGGTTGAGAGGTCTTCGTATTTAATACTCTTGTTTGGTTCGCGAACTTAGTCTGGTGTTATAAACTCTCAATTGGTTCGAGATTGTCCCAGTGGTAAAATCTCTAGATTATGAGGTCTCCAAAATTAAAACTCGTGTTTTTTATAGGATGGAAAGTCATTGAAAAACTCTTGTCCTTTTCGTGAAAAAATCCTATCAAAATCTTATATCATAGTAGAAACTCTATAGAAGAAAATTGTAGGGAGATGAGTAAGTCAAAGCATTATGTCGAATCTCTGTAAATCTCTAATGAATTATTTTCTTTAAAAATTTATTTTCTTTATTTCATAATAAATGAATTATTTTAAAATAATTGACACTTTAAATATGTTTTGTGATATCCAATTGTTTTATTTAATATTATATACATTATATACATCACTTTTATCACTTTTAGTTTAATACTCCTTTATAATTTATTTTTTTGTAATATAGTAAAGTTTTATTCTAGTTCATTTATATTTTTGTAAGCTACGTGAAATGACTAATAGATTAATTATTATTTATTTTTTTTGGCCTTTTAATACTTACAATATTTTTAGTATGATATTATTGGAAATGGTCCCACAGAGTAAGGAGTCAACATAGTTCCGGGAGGAGTTCAGTCATGGATCCGACGTAGCACAGAAGACAGAGAAAGAGCCGGGCCGTCAAATTAGTTGACTTGGCTTTTTCCTTTATCGTGTCTTCTTGTTGAATTTCTTCTCATATTTCATTTCATTGCGTTGTTGCGTGTGTACTACTATGAGAGAGAACATGAAGAATATCATTTTCATCACGTGTAACGTCCCCGCAGTATTCGGGGGCGGTGGCTCTTTTTCTTCTTCTCATTTATGATTCAGTCAAAACCTTTCTTCACGAAACATACACGAACCTACCTCTATTTTCCTTTCTTCTTTTTTCTTCATTGATTCAATCTAACCCCCTTTTTTGTACTACTATCTTTTTCTTTTTCTTCATTACTTCTACCCCTCGTCGCATTCATACAACTATTTTTTATTCCTTGGGATTGGATTTATTACATTATTGCTAATTATATTATTTTTAATACTTGTAAAAAGATACTAGTACTCTCCTAATAACCTAGCTAGATAGTAATTCAAACAGATACATTTAAATAACCAAATTAAGCAAGAATTAATCAAGGAAAATTATTAGAAACTCTCTTACACAACCATCCCATAAATCTAAATAAAAAAAATTAAAAATTAAATAAATTAAAATTTTTCTCACTTCTTATTAGTTGTTTATAAGAATGTGAATTATGATTATTTCCATGCAAGAATTCCTCAAGAATGAATAGTAAGGCCACCAATTAATTAAAAGGAGTATCCTCTTTTCAAAGTTTTAGATTTAAACTCTGTTAAATATAAATTATTTATTAAATAAAATTAAATCGAGTAAATCAGGATTGTTTTTGAAAAAATAAAAGTTTATTTAGTCAAAAAATTAAAAATTAAATAAAATTATTTTAAAACCTATCATGTCATAAATTATTTTATACTGTAATTTCTTTGAAAGTTAAACTTAAAATATTTTTGTAACACAGACTCTTTGACAAAGTATAACTAGTCTATTCTCACTCCCTATTTGCAAGGTAGAGATAATAGTAATAATATGAAATATATTGGCAAACTGTGGACGTGTGATTGTATGGTTAATTTGTAATTTGTGTGTGGAGGGAGATAACCTACCTAGCATTCAAATTTGGGACACTGTCCAACCTGACGCACCATCTTACGCAACAGTTTGAGGACTAATAATAAAATACAATAAATATCGTGGAATTTTCATCCAATCCAAATTTCTTTTTCCATCTGGTCCACGTTCCTTCTATTCCAAAACTCTTTTTATACCCTAATCCATTTCACTGGTGAAAGACTTCATCCATCTCTTCCCCCTCTCTCTCTCTAAACTCTTTCCTTTTTCTTCTTCATCTCTCTGGTTTTTCCCTTTTTGTGTTTTCATTATTTATTATATGGACAAAGGTTGGGGACTTGCTCTTGACACTTCTTCTTCCTCTCCGATTCCAATATCTCACTCTTTTTTACCTTCCAAACACACCAACACCACCAACGATAGAATGTTTCCTATTTTAGGATTCCCTGTAAACCTCACCCGCAACACCAACGCTGAAGATGGTGGTGATCGGAAAATAACCGGCGAAGTCGATTTCTTCTCTGAAAGAAACAATTCATCACCTTCAGCTTCACACGATCATCATGTGGTTAAACACAATAACATCAAAAAGGAGATCATTTCAACCGATGTAAAACCTTCCACTTCCAATATTCACGTTAATGTAAGCTTCTTAATTACTATATAGCCTCTCATAATTATTATCAAATCTTGTTTATAATTATAAATAATAGCGTGTTTGTCTTCTATTGATTAATTAAATTTGATTCAAATATTATAGACCGGTTTACAACTTGCAAACACCGGAAGTGATCAATCTGCTGTGGATGATGGAGTTTCATCTGATGCCAAGACCATTGAGGTATACATAATTTTGTTTAATTTAATTTAATTTAATCTTTGAGTTTGTTATTGGTTTGATAGATAATTAATATAAACTTGTTTTATTAATTCAGCTAGCACAGTTGCAAATGGAGCTTCAACGGATGAACTCAGAGAACAAAAAGCTGAAAGAGATGCTTAGTCATGTTACCGGTAACTACACCGCTATGCAGATGCAGCTCATGGCATTAATGCAAAAGAATCACCACGCAGAAAATGAGGTAATAATAAAAACGTAATTAGCATATAAGATTTCAGTTTATGAACCAAATTCAAATAAAATAAGTATTAGTTTCATAGATATTAATAGTAATTGGAATTCAGGTTGTTAATGCAAAAGCTGAGGATAAAAACCAAGGTGTTGGTGGAGCAATTGTACCGAGGCAGTTTCTTGAGATAGGGACTAATGGAACAGCTGAAGTTGATGATAGAGTATCAAATTCTTCATCGGATGAAAGAACACGATCGAACACGCCTCAGAATAGTCTTATTGAAGCTGGAGCTAGAGATCATAAGAGAAATAACAATGGTAAAAATGGTAGAGAAGATAGTCCTGATTCAGAATCACAAGGTTGGGGGCCTAATAAGGTTCAGAAAATACTCAACTCTTCCAATGTTGCTGAACAATCTGCTACAGAAGCTACAATGAGAAAAGCTCGTGTCTCCGTTCGCGCTAGATCAGAAGCTTCAATGGTATACATAATAACTACTACTAATTAAATCATACATAATTGATTAAGGCAATGAATGATTTCATGATTAGTTTTCTAACTGAATTATGCGATCGATCACAATTGCAGATTAGTGATGGATGCCAATGGAGAAAATATGGACAGAAAATGGCGAAAGGAAATCCATGTCCTCGAGCATACTACAGATGCACTATGGCAGTTGGTTGTCCAGTTCGCAAACAAGTGAGTTTTCTTTCTGATAGTACTATGGTCCTTTTTAGATACGATGAATAAGCGATGTATCTGGCCTATATATAAACTTTATGAATAAGAAAAGCTTCTTAATTACTTGATGAATGAAGAATAAACTTTCTGAATAAAACATTAATGTAGCTCAAAGCTAATGATGATTCATGTTTTTGTTCATAGGTTCAACGTTGTGCTGAGGACAAAACAATATTGGTAACAACATACGAAGGAACACATAACCATCCACTTCCACCAGCAGCTATGGCAATGGCATCAACAACCTCAGCAGCTGCAAGCATGTTACTATCAGGTTCAATGTCAAGTGCAGATGGAATCATGACCCCAAATTTATTAGCAAGAGCTATTCTTCCTTGCTCCACAAGCATGGCAACACTTTCAGCCTCAGCACCATTCCCAACTGTTACATTGGATCTAACACAAAACTCAAACCCAATCCAAAATCCAAATCCATTGCAACAATTTCCAAGACCTCATCATGCACCATTTCAAGTCCCTAGTTTCTTTCAAGGACAACAACCTCAGAATTTTCAACAAGCAGCAGCAGCAGCATCGCTTTATAATCAATCTAAATTCTCTGGTCTTCAATTATCTCAAGAAGTTGGTTCTTCTCATTTAACAACCACACAAGCCCCAACACAACAACAACAACAGCAACAACAACAATCTTCCTTAGCAGACTCTGTCAGCGCCGCCACCGCCGCTATCACGTCCGATCCAAACTTCACCGCTGTTCTCGCCGCCGCTATCTCCTCCATCATCGGTGGTGGTGGTCATGGAAACAACAACAGCGGCAGCAACAACAACAATAGCAGAAGTACAGTTAGCAACTTTTCAGGAAACTAAATCACTTTGTTTTTAGCCTCCTTGTTTTTTCAGATTATTATTCCTTTTTTATTTCAAAAAATATATTATTCCTTTTTTTTGTACATCTTTTAAGGTAAAGGCACATCATAAATGTTCATATTCTTTTTAGTCCATGTCTTTGGATTAAGAGGATATATAGGAGAATAGTAGATCATATATGAAAGAAAAAAATCACTTCAATTTTTTTGTTTCATTTTACATTGAATAATCTTGGACATGTAATATGTTATTCAAAATTCTTAGACATGTGATATAGAAAAAAGAAAAATATGTACTATCTAACTTTTTTTTCTTCATTTGTTTCATCGTTATCTTTCCTTAATTTGTAACGTAACCTTTGTGGAAAATATTGAAAACGACATAGATATAAATTTAGTAACCAATCTACTAAAGAACAAAAAAGAGAAAGAAGAAGAAAAAGGTTGAACATAGAGAGCCAAGTGAATAATCCGAATAATTTTATTGGTCAAGAAATACGGCCATTAATATTTGATATTGACACGTTCATGTATGGTAGGAAGTAGTAATCCAAAAGTGGACTTAGCTACACTAATTTGAATTTGAATTTGATTTTGGGAGAGAGGAGGCTAGAGAGTTTCTTAGTAGGTTCGTGTGGTGTTGTTATACTACGTGATAGTAATAATGGTAATTGATGAGAAATAGATAAGGTCAACTTGATGATAAATACTATAGGAGAGGGAGATTGAAAAGTGAGTTGGTGGATGTTGATTGAAAGAAGAAGAAGTATACAATTTTTGACTTTGTTTCCGGTTATGAATTATGATGGAGCTCACGTTCATGTTAATGGCACCTTAATACATGTTTGGAGTAATCATGTGAGGGTATTTATATTAGGGGATGGAACCCGACATAAGGACATGTTACCTTATGGGGTTGGTACGTACTATGTTTCCACCGTACGTTGCAGTCTTCGTCGACCATTGTTTGACTTTATCCAAACAAACGCGGGGCACTTGTGTATGATTATGATTAACAGGCTCTCTTTCTGAGGTTTAACATGAAATAAACAAATGTGATTTTCTTTTTTTTTGTTTTGGGGAAGGAAGTCGCTCGCTAGTGCACTGCACCTCACCCAAAGTTCACGTCGCTAGGTCAATTCATGCTTCGACGCACTCCCGCCTTGAAAATTTTTAAATTTTAGAATTCAAACGATATTAACATTTTTTTAAAAATAATTTACATGGTTATAATCAAACTAATACTACTTTATTTTGGATTCTACTATTCAAATTGTGTTTTGTTGGGCTAAGAGTCTCACATCAGATAATATATAGCATGAATATGTGTTTATAAGTGGAGGGCAATTCTCACCCTACAAGTCGGTTTTGTAGGGATGACTTAGGTCCAACCACACTTCTTAATATGGTATAAGAGTCTGGTTTAAGATCCGGTGGACCACCTATTAAATTTTCGCTATCGGACCACCCACCAATTATTTTCACGTTCCAACATGTGTTTATAAGTGAGGGCAATCCTCACTCTAAAATCCAATTTTATAGAGATGAGTTAGGTCCAACCACATTTATTCACTAGAACAAGAGGTGTCAAACCCATGGAGACAACAAAGAAAAAACTCCAACTAAATAACAACCAAAACACCCTCCTCACAACAACAACCTAAATAACCTCAATACACAAGCTCAGATCGACAAATCAATCCGACCAAACAAGACTCATCCCTATCCCATAGAAAGAAATTACCCATACAAACACTAAGAACTTAACCATACCAACAACATCAATCTTACATAAGAAACCACCATTAAAAAGAATATCATTTCTACAAGATCAAATAACCCAACATAAAACTAATTCAAAAAACCAACTCAAGTGTAAGATAAAACGAGATTTACAAGATATCTCCAAAGCTTGAAAACGGTCTATAATGGAACCCGGATACAAGGATTCGTTAATCCGAAGTCATTCACATATCTTCCTCCACCACGACCTTAAAACAGGACAATTACCGAAAAGATGATCGAGATCCTCTTCTTCCCCAAAACATAACAGATAAACCAAATTGTGAGGCACTACGACAACACCACTTTAAAAATATATTCTACTTTACATTGTTTCTCATTGATTTGGGTTGTACAATTTGAATTCTCAACAAATCTCCGTCTAAATTCTACAATTTGAATTAATTGTGTGATGTGAATGGAACGAAAAATATAATAAAATATTATAAAAATAATAATTATGGGTCATATTACTTTTTTTTAGATAAAAATATTGTGTTTGAAGTCTATTGATGATTTGATTATTTTTGAGACACGAACTTACTTCGTGTTTTTAAAAGGATTTTAATAAAGTTTCTAAAAAGAAAATATGGTGGTGAACACGAGATACTATTTCTAAACAAACATATATTAGATGAGATTGAATTCTAAAATTTTAAGACCTCAAAAACATTATTTAGATTTTATCTAGAGGTCATTTTCGCCAATTTTATAAATTTTGTAGAGACTCCAAATATGAAAAAAAGAAATCACTAAATAAAACAATAAGTAAACATACCAAGGCCACGTTCAATTCATCTAGACTTTAACATTAAAGGCACAATATTAAACAAAAAATATTCTATAAAATTGGTGACCGCGTGATCTTTTATTGACGTTGAAAATGACTTGTATTTAAAAACAATAGATATTTCTATTTATAAACGGATGGAGTAATTAGATTTTCTTTGAATGAATTCATGTGCTTGCATGTGAAGGAGAAGACTAACTTCATTAGTTTGTTCCTTATCAAAATCAGTTCAACATGAGTCATGACTCTCAAGAGGTTTCGATGGAATACAAAATTGAGATCTGTGTGCTTCTATGACAACAAGAAAGATATGGTGCATTTATTGAGTTTGATTTTACTTCGATGGACAAAAAAGAAGTACACTCTCTTCTTTTGTAAAAAGTACAAAAGTACACTATTCTGTTAGTAAAAACAAAGTTTTAAAGTTTAAAATATAAATAAAAAATAACTAGTACTTCCAAATGATTATTTAAATATATTTTAACTATTAAATTAATGGTCAAAAAATATATTTATTAAAATTAGTTAACTTAATGTTATCATTTTAAAGTTTTTTTTAATTAAATAACGTTATTATCATAAAATAAATTACTATAAAGCAATTAAAAGAAAGGAAACATATTTAAGGGATACAATTAATATTTTGACAAATAAAATTTACCACTATATTGTGTTTTTAAATATATTGAGTTTAATTCATTGACATGCTTTTAATAGGGAAGTGATATAAAAAATGAGGTTAATAAAATATGGGTCATGCTAACGAATGTCCCGGGAGGGAGTACTCTTTAATGTTTCTAAATAAAGAAAATATTATCTAAATAAATTAATCATTTCGATTTTTAATTCATTAAATAAAAATATTTTCAATAAAAGATACATTTTGTTACTTAAAAGAAGTTAATTATTTCTATTTTTAATGCAATGAATGCAAATATTAATAACAAAACTTACCTTTTTAAACTCTTAACCAATGCCCCTGAGACACTTGTTAGCATTACCATAAAATATAACATAATTGTGTCATCAAAAAAAAATATATAACCTAATTGAATTTTTAAGATTTATTTTATAAATACTCACAAATTGTAAAAGATAAAAAAAAAAGCAGGGGTTAGCCGAATTGTGATATTAAGTTTTAGGGTCATTGAATATATTGAATACAAGTACTTTAAAAAAAAAATATTTAAAAAATTAACTATTTTAATTTTTAATTTATTGAATATAAATTTTTAAAAAATTAAATTAAATCTTAAAAAGTGTGTTTTTAGGCACTCCTTGGCATTTCTCTAAGTTTTATTATGAATTTTTTTATAATTTATAATAATTTTAAATAAAAATATCAAAGCTTTATATTTTGGATTTTAAATATATAAAAAAATCATTTTTAAATAGTATGTTATTTATTTTAATTTTTAAAATAGTAAAAAAATGAGATCTTTTTAATAAATATTTTTTTGTTAAATATATTTGTGGCCTTTTTAAATATCACATTTTTTACTTTAAGTTCCTCAAAAAAATTTCTTCAAAGAATGATCTTCATAAAAGTGTGGATGAAAATTTTTACGAGGACCATTATTCAAAAAAAATTGTAAGAACTGAAATCGAATTTAAATTTTTTATATGGACGAAAATATATTTAACATATTACAGTTATGGATCAGCTTATGAGAATGAAGATGAGCCATGGGCGGCAAATTCAAATTGGGAAAAATGCAACTTGTATATAATGCCAAAAAGGCTGCAATATTTATATACAACCTAATGGGCCATAAGACTGTATTAGAAAAGCCCAATGAATTAAATACAGTCTAATACATATGCTTTATCTAATACCCTCCCATAAGCTTGGGGGTAAATTGAGTGGAGTCCAAGCTTAACAATGTTTGAATGGAAAGGTGTAGCATCCAATGGCTTGGTAAAAACGTCAGGTAGTTGTTGAGAAGATGTGATAGGAAGGAGATGAAAGAGTTGTTGTTGGAGTTTCTCACGAAATTTGTGGCAATCTAAGTCAATGTGTTTTGTTCTTTCATGAAATGAGGAATTGCTGGCTATATGTCTTGTGGAGGCATTGTCACAGTATAGAGGGCGGGTTGTTTGAATGGTATCATCGGTTCTTTGAGGATGGTGGTAAGCCACTGAAATTCACAGAACTTTGAAGCCATTCATCAGTATTCGACTTGTTCTGTTGAAATTATGGAAACGGTTGGTTGCTTTTTTAACTTCCAAGATATTAGAGAATTGTTGGGGTATTTGCAAAAAACAATGATAGATTTGCGAGTTTCAGGACATGTTGCCAAATCAGAGTCAAAAAAGGCCTTGAGTTGTAGCGGTGACTTGTTTGGGAAGTAAAGACCTAGGCCATGAGATGCTTTGAGATAACGAAGAAATCTGAGTGCAGCATTGTAATGGGTGTCTGTGGGTTTGTTCATATGTTGACTCAATTATTGTACAGAGTAGGATATGTCGGGTTGATGTTAAGTAGATAGATGAGTTGTACAACCAGCCTGCAAAATTTTGTGGGATCATGCAAAGGAGTTCCATCGTTTTATTGAAGGCGAGTATCACGAGCCATTGGAGTAATGACTAGTTTGCAGCTAAGCAAACCAGTGTTATTGATCCAATGTGTATTTACGCTGATAGATCAATACCTTATATTAGTTTAAAACCTTGAGCTATCAATCTGGCTTTATGCCTTTCTATGTTGCCATCATAATTCAATTCTGTTTTATAAACCCACTTGCATCCTATGGCTTTCTTGCCATGAGGAGGAGTGGTAAATGACCATGTATTATTATCAGTTAATGCCTGGATTGCAGTTTTCATTGCCTTGACCTAATAAGGATCTGTAGATGCTTGTTTGTAGGAATTGGGATCACAGGCAGTAGTGACAATGGATATAAAAGAGTGATATGCATGAGAAAGATTATGATAGGAAATATATTTGGAAATATCACAAAGGATAGAGTTATGAGAACTATTGCAAACAAAATCTTTGAGATAAGCAGGGGAATTTTTAAGTCTGGTTGATTTTCTTGTGTTATCTATATCAGGGGAGTGTTCATTATCATTATTAGGAGAATTGAGAGTAGGTTGGTTTGGCATGATAGTGGTAATGTGTGAGCATCAAGTGTTATTGGCAGGGGTATGTATAGTATTAGGTTTGTTATGGTGGTTGATAGGTGAATCTGTTATGGGAGTGTAATCAAAGAGGAACGGGTGATTAGAGTCTTCTGTATGAAGAACGGAAGCATCATTTAATTAGTTAGGAGGGAGTAGGGTATATGGGAAAATGTTTTCATAGAAAACACAATTTCTAGTTGAACATAAGGACCTGGTGCTAAGATTGAACCTAAGATATTCTTTGATACCTATGGTGAATCCCAAGAAGATACATTTAATGCTTCTAGGATCAATTTTGTCTCTCTGTCTTGTAAGGGTAGATTCATAGGAAAGGCACCCAAAGATTTTGATGTTGTCATAGGTAGGAGGTGTTTTGAATAGCAGCTCATAAGGTGTGTGATTCTTTATAGTAGGACTACAAAGTCTATTGATTAAAAAAATAGCATGACATAATAAGAAATACCAAAAAAAAACTTTTAGGTATATTAGCATGAAATAAAAGGGACCTAGTAACATTAAGAAAGTGTCTATGCTTTCTCTCCTTTGGTGTATAATACCTAGAGAAGCATAGTAGGAAGGCATAAGAAATTATGTACCATTGTCACTTCTAATAATTATGATTTTGAAGGAAAATTGAGTTTGACAGTAAGTAATGAAATTTTAATGTGTAATCTAGTGTCAAATTTGTTAGCCATTAGAAAAGTCCAAGTATATCTAGATAAGTCATCCATAATGGTTAGAAAATATTGAAAGCCATCCATAGAAGCAATAGAAATAGGACCCCATATGTCCATATGCACTAAATCAAAGCAATTGAGATAAACAAAATTACTAATATTAAAGGGAAATCTGCATTGTTTGGATAAGTGACAAGTATTACAAGCATAAATTTTGCAGTGTTTAATAACAGGAAAATTGTTGGAAATTATGAGTTTAATTTCATATAGTTGTGTTCCAAAATGACAAATGTGGAATAGAGTTAATTAGCAATAAATGCTTCATAAATTGTCCCACATAGAAAGTGGAGTAAACTTTAAAAGCATTTATATAATCCTTGGATCAATGTACTTTACAAAGGAGCCAAAGAGGATAAGTGCCACATAGACATATGTGGTGGTCCCCAGCCTTATGCCACTTGTCTCTACCAAAAACACCCTCTCCGGTGTCGCCACCGGCTCCGGGACCGGGTCCGAGGGCGTGGGCGTAGAGGCGCTAGTGGCGGCTTGTAGACGGCACTTGAGAACTTAGGCACGTCGCATCAGAGTGATCGGGCTATTCACGGCGTTAATGAGGCGGAGCCGGTGGCGCTCCGGCCGCCTCCGGCGGGAGGCCCAGCCTTCACCCGGAATACTGTGAATTTGTTTTTTGTATCGCTCCAGATTTGATCACTGCCTAAAGTTTGAATTTTGAAATTTGAATTCGAAATACATAACACTTCATGAAGTGGTGCATTGTATTTTTTATGAACCATTGCAAATATACATTGAAATGGTGTTGTTTCATCAAGAGTTACAAACTTGTGAAATAACACTTGCATGGCCTATAAATACATGCTTCTCATTTCAGAATCAACACACAAAATCATTATCTTCTAATATATTTTCCAAACAGCTTCCTTACATTCGAGTTTCTTCACCGGTCTTGTGCAGACTCGAGTAAGGCTGAATTATCCTGGGTATTAAGGTCGTTCCAACTCTAAGACAATCGAGAGTGTGCTTGAAATACTTTTAAGGAAAGTGATTCCGTTCGCGATTCAGCCTGGATCCATTCGATCTTTCCGATATTTCTAACAAAAATATTGTGACATAGTGTGTAAAACCTCATTAGAGGGGTACCCTAAACGATGATGCCATAAGGAAAAATTAACATGTGCAAAATTGTGCACAAGCTGTTTGTGAAGAATGTAAAGGTTGCTATGTTGAATCACTTGGCTAATTATCTGTTTGGTAGATACGTCGTAAATAAAAACAAGAATTGTGTGAGAATGATAGGCTATAATTGAAGTTTTGACAGAGTTTAGAAATAATATCAAGCTAAACTTAAATTCTGGTATGTAAGTGACATTATGTAAATGAAGAGATGGTTCAAGTATGATGGTTCCAGAGTAGTGAGAAATTAAGCAAGTACCATTAGGGAGATAGATTTGCACAGGTGTGATCATAGAGATAGCAGAAAAAAATTTATATGGGGGAAAACATGGTGTGATGCCCCTGAATCTAATATCCAGATAGAATGTTTATGAAAAGAATTACATGTGTTAATCATACCTAAGATTACGCATGTGTCATAATTCCAAGATTTATCATTCTTGGTCTGTGTATGATCTTTTCTTCATTGTTGCAGAAGAAGCATGAGATGCTAATAATCTTCCTTGGTAATGACATTGTCTTTGTCCTGAGTAGAGTTGGCCTTGGATTCCGATGCATTCTTAGACTTCTTGTTGCGATAGCCAGGGGAAATTCATGTTTCAAGTAACAGTTTTCCACCATATGATTGATTTTGCTGCTATATGTACAAAGCATGGAGATTTTGGATGTGGTTGTCTCTTTGTTGCGAGAATTGTTGTTATTATTGGCATAAAGAGTCGTCAGATTAGGGGGGATAGTGAAGGAGGAACAATTTGTTGTTGAACATTGAGTGAGTAGGCGCGACTTATGCTAGGAAGAGGGTCAAGAAGAAGGATCTGTGTACGAATGTTATGATAAGTATCGTTCAGACCTTTCAAGAAGCATGTGATGTATTCCATGTGTTTGAAGTTTCGCACGGCTTGGGACAATTCACAGGTGCAGGGGGTCTGGCATGTACACGAAGGTGTTGGTCGTGATTCCTCCAATGTGTCCCATAGACTCTTGAGGTCGGTGAAGTATGTAGATAGAGATCCATCACCTTGTTGAATGAAATGTAGATCGCGAAGAAGATTAGAAAATCGAAAAAAAATTACCTTTAATAAATCTTTCTCGAAGATTTTCCCAGAGATCAAAGGCGGAATCAAAACAAATTGTACTTTGAGCGATATAAGGTGAAAGAGAGTGGTTGATCCAAGAAAGCACCATACTGTTGGCACGACCCTAGAGCTCAAAGTATGGATCAGAGAACGCATGTTTGGGGAGGGTTCCATTGATAAACGATAGCTTGTTCTTGGAGATCAGGGCTCTTCTCATGGATTTTCTCCAGTTATCATAATTATTATCATCTAAAGGTCGTGCGACAATGGTGGCACCGAGGTTTTCAACTGGATGCAAATAATAGGGATCTTTGGGGTTCAAGATGGGATCGTTTTGGTCATTCTTGGGTGGTTCTGGTTTCTTTGGCGTGGTAGGTTCGTCAGATTCTGCATCAGAAACCATTGAAGAAGAAAGAAAGGTTGGAAAAGGGACGGGAATGAGAAAGAAAATTTAGAATTACTGTACTACGGTTACCATATTACAGCTATGGCTCAGCTTATGAGAATGAAGAAGATGAGGCATGGGCAGCAAATTCAAATTGGAGAAAAATGTAACTTGTGTATAGTTCCAAAAAAGCTACAATATTTATATACAACCTAACGGGCCATAAGACTATATTAGAAATGCCCAATGAACTAAATACAGCCTAGTCAGTCTAATACATATGCTTTATTAGGGATGTAAATGGATATCCATGGGGGCGGATAGTATGATATCAGTGTCCGCCCCGTTGGGTAAATATGATATTCATATCCGCCCCGTATCCATGCGGGTATCCGTTAAATGAATAATCCGCGAGTTTAAAGATATCCGCGGATATTCACAAATATCCCTGAATAACATTTTTTTCTAATTTTTTTTCCAATTTCTTTTAAAGACACAATGAATTATTATCATATAACATCCATGCAAATATCTCTTATGTTAATAACGAAATTTATCACATTAATTTTCTTCATGTTTACCAAAACATAATATCCATAATTCCATGCTTTTTTTCAATGAAAGATATTAGGATTGTGAGCTATGGTGGAATTATTGACTTAAGGTATGGAGTAATGAAAATGCTTAAATATGAAATAGCCAATATAATTTGTATGGAATGTAAAATATTTTCTTCAAAGAAAATTTTAAAAGTAAAAAATAAAAAATTAATTTTTTAGAATATGAGAAGACATAGTATAATAAATTAATATTTAAGTAATTCTTATAATTTATTAACGGATATGAATATCCGCGAACATGGATATCATTAAACTCGTATCCATATCTATTACTAAACAAATATTTAAATATCCATTAATTTTATCCATAGATATCTGTTGAGATATACGCCCCGTATCCATTAGGGGTGGCAAAACGGGCCGCCCGCCACACCCGCCGCCCGCTCCGTCTTAAGCCCGCCAAAAAAAGAGCGGGGTGCGCATGCCCGCCAAGTAAAATGGGCACAAAAATCATGCCTGCCCCGCATTGATGGTGGGTTGGCGAGCGTCCGCCTATTTTTATTTATATTTTTTTTCTTCATTTTTTAATAGATTAATAGATTTTTTACCTTTTAATTAAATTTTTCACTTATTTTTTAAAACATTTTTTTATAAAAGTAATTTTTAAAAAATTTTACTTAAAAAAAATATTATACACATTTACAAATAAATATATAAAATAAACCATCAAGAATTGAAATTACTAGAATTAACTAAAAAAAGATAGAATTTTGGAGGAGCGGCGGACTTTGGCGGGCGGCGGGCCTAAAATCCAACTCAACCCGCCATTTTTTGGCTGGTGCGCAGTTCGGTCTGGCGAGCCACGATCCTTTTTGCCACCCCTAGTATCCATGACGGATTTTATCCGCGGGTACAGATTTTCTTGCTATCCCTATGTTTTGTCTAATATAACCCTTTATTTTAATGTTTTACGAGGCTTAAGAATACAATTTTCTTAGAGACTTTATCTTTGAGTCAATCTTGATAAAAATGAATAAGAAATACACAGACATTTAAATCAAGAAGGGATTGTCCTTCAACTTATTAACTTGGTTGAAATGCCAGTGATTTTTTTATACAATAGAAAAATAGTAATTTAATTTTGATACTCAATTTTACATCTACACCTTAATTTTATTTATTGTTCACAAATTCACAAATACGGTAAATAGTAATTTTTTCTTGGCTTAAATAGTCTTGTGGTGTCTGTACATTAGCAAGTTTTTGAATTTGGTCTCTGTATCTTCTTCTTTTTTTGTCTGAGTCCCTATATTTCACTTTTTTGTTGGCGTTTGTCTCTGACATTAAAATATTGTTACAAAAACGCATATATGGCTAACAGAGTTGGCATGTTTTTTAATTTATTTTTTATTTTGATATACTCCACGTAGGCTAATTTATCATTTAATTATTTGAGTGTTAGATGTTAAAAGCCAACATTTTCAAAAATTTGTCCCAAGAGGGTTTGAACCTTGGACCAATTTTAGCTTTTAATATCTAACACTCAAATAATTAAATAATAATAATAATAATAATAATAATAATAATAATAATAAAAATAAATTAGCCTACGTGAAATATATCAAAATAAAAAATAAATTAAAAAATATGTCAACTCAGCACCGTTAGCCACATAGGCACATGTCAATTCAACACCCTAGCCACATATGCACATGTCAACTCAACACCGTCAGCCACATAGGCGTTTTTATAATAGAATTTTAACGTCAGGTACCAACGCCAACAGAAAAGTGAGATATAGGGACTCAGACAAAAAAAAAGATACAGAGACCAAATTCAAAAACTCGTTATTTACAGAGACCACAAAACTATTTAAGTCTTTTTTCTTTTTTCTTTTTTATAATTTTTTCTCTAAAACAATTTTGGTTAATAGTATATAAAAATTAAATTAATACAATTCATACTTTGGTTAATTTATATTCTACAATCAAAAAATAGAAAATAGTATTAAGTAGTAAAATAAAATTGGTTAATTGAGCGTGAAAAATTGATTTATATAGTTTATAGTTTGATTATTAAGTGTCTTGACATCAAAAAATAATTTTTAATATTGAATCAACTTTGATTAATAATGTGTATAAGATTGATTAATATAGTTTATAATTTGATTAATGAATTCTCAAACGTCAAAAATCTTAAATAGTAAAATAGTTAATATTTTATATTTTATTAGTTAATATAGTTAAAGTGGTTAATAAATAATAAATGAAATAAGAAGTTGATGATTAATGACACAATATTATATTTGTATTATAAAATAATTTTGATAAAGTAAATATTTTTTATAAATAATATTTTTTACTTAAAAAATAAAAAACACTAGTCACCATCTATTTAAATACATTAAAAATATTTGGATGTAAGTATTTTAATATTTATGGTCAGCAAAGGTCATATGAAAATTAAAACAGAAGAAAAAGTAATAATAATGGCAAGGGAGAAAAGGCTAAGGGCCTAAAAGAAACTCCAATAAGATTAAGAAAATCACAAAGTTAAAAAAATTTAGGCACACTTAAAGTTTAAAAAAAAATTCCTCACTCCACCCCTTAAGTCTCTCACGCACCACTGATTTGACAAATTTGTTCATCTGTTTTTGGAGATGTACCTCAAAAAATACCTTTTTTGTTTAACGTTGTTTTATTCCATAGATGTACATACGAAAGCTTTCGTAAATGCATCTACATAAGCATTTGATGTTATCTTCGTGTCAGACTCTTCCTCTCCCCCATTCTTCACTTTCTCATTTCCAAAACCTCATTTCCTCTCAAACTAAAAAAACAAACTTCCAAACAAGTTCATTTCTTCCTCTCGAGTTCGGTCGGGAACGTCAAGGGCAACTACCAATAAGATTAAGAAAATCACAAAGTTAAAAAAATTTAGGCACACTTAAAGTTTAAAAAAAAAAATCTTCACTCCACCCCCTAAGTCTCTCACGCACCACTGATTTGACAAATTTGTTCATCTGTTTTTGGAGATGTACCTCAAAAAACACCTTTTTTGTTTAACGTTGTTTTATTCCATAGATGTACATACGAAAACTTTCGTAAATGCATCTACATAAGCATTTGATGTTATCTTCGTGTCAGACTCTTCCTCTCCCCCATTCTTCACTTTCTCATTTCCAAAACCTCATTTCCTCTCAAACTCAAAAAACAAACTTCCAAACAAGTTCATTTCTTCCTCTCGAGTTCGGTCGGAAACGTCAAGGGCAACTACCAACACATTCCAACAAGTTCCAAACTATATTTAATCGGTAAGTTTTCGACGTTTTGAGTTGTTTTAGAGTTTTTTTAAAATAGAGATTGAATTCGATTTTTAGGTGTAAGAATGATTTAGTATTGTTAGAAATAAGGTTTAGCTATAATGTAGGTCATGTTTCAAGTGTGAAATG
The DNA here is from genome assembly GCF_029867415.1 of Vicia villosa. NCBI lineage: Eukaryota > Viridiplantae > Streptophyta > Magnoliopsida > Fabales > Fabaceae > Vicia > Vicia villosa. The sequence goes on from NC_081183.1 coordinate 146,974,970, forward strand.
GATGATCAATCCATTAAAAAGGTGTTTTGAACCCTCTGCAACAATGACCAGACGCCATTGTTGTGTTTTAAAGGTTTCATAACCTTCCGTAGATGCATCTACGGAAGAGTGAAACGTTGGGTCATTCCGTAGATGCACCTACAGAAGAAACTCATTTTTTCAATTGTAAGACATTTTCGTAGATGCATCTATGGAAAATTCTGTGTTAATTTTTTTTCCTTTTTTTTCTTGTTATAAGTACCTAGTAACTTACTCGATTTTATTAAATAGGAATGCAGACATTATGGCCGACCATCCTGACAGAGTTATACATGGGAGGACTGCAAAGCATGCATCCGTGCGACGTGAACGGATGCGTGTAGTATCACAGGTGACAGATGGAGCTACCATTCCAAGACAGGTACCTGATACACCCGATGTACCTGCTACACCCGTTCCAGTCGGGCCGTCTCCATCCGTTCCAGTTGACGGGCCTTCTCCTTCTGTTTCAATTAAAAGGGCTACTCCATCTACTACTGCATCACAGAGGCCTCGCGATGATGTAGAGGGTTCCTCACAGATGCCTGCCGCCTGCAGATGTCGACGGGGCCATTCTTCTACATTTGTGCATGTGTCAGTGACAGATGCTGCAGGATCTTCGGTGCCATCTGCTGAGCTACGCGAGGATGATCTGGTGTCGGAGCATGTCTAGTATCTGGGGGGTCCTGTAGATGTGTCCCTACTGACAGGGTATGCAGATCATTCGGCTAGACATATTTGGGAGAGAGAGGTAAATTTTCTTTTTTTATTACTTATTATTATTTTTATTCAGTTTATGACTTTGCTTGAAGATAACATTGCTTTTTTTGGAAAATTTTAGGAGAGGAATCCCCAGAAGTTCTACAACCACACCCGAAAGATTGCTGCTCTCGCGGAGCCTGACGAGCCGTGGTTTCAGGATTCACTCGTAGCTTATGGTCGGAGGGACCTCTGCACGGTTGTTTTCCAGACGATTCATAATGGGATGCTGATGGCATTTACGGAGAGGTGACATCCAGAGACATCGTCCTTTCATCTTCCTCACGGCGAGATCACAATTACTCTAGATGATATTGCATGCCTCCTGCATCTACCTATCAGGGGTATCCTCCTTAGTCACGGTAGGCTGAAGAAGGAGGAAGCGATGGATATACTGATAGAGGAGTTAGGGGTTGATCCCGATGATGCGCTTGAGGAGGTGGAAAGGACCCGCGGGGCGCATGTGAGGTTTCACACCTTGTAGAGGATATATGATGCTGAGCTTACAGCGGCACATCAGGCTGCTGGTGACAAGGTAGAGGTTGATATTCATAGAGAGCGGGTGCTGAGATGTTACTTGCTATATTTGATAGGCACTCAGCTCTTTGTGAACACGGGCTCGACCTACACTGATGTCGTTTATCTGACGTAGTTGTAGGACATTGCACGTGTCCGTGAGTACAACTGGGGAGCGACTACACTGGCCTACACCTACCACCGACTGGGAGAGGGATGCCTGTAGAAGGTGAGGACTGTGGCTGGCAACTGTACCCTATTAGTGGTATCAAACTTTTATCCTTCTACATTTTCTCAAAGTTTATTATATATTTGTGATAGTATGTGTGATCATTGGGTCTTGTTTCAGAGTTGGATACTACAGCACTTCCCTGAAATTATTGGTTGGGGAAAGGTGCCGGATTACACTAAGAATATGTCGTGTGCCAAAGCCTACGCCCCCCCTCAGAGGGAACCAGGTGCCAGATCCTTACAGGCGTTGTCTTGATCGCATGGCTGCTGAGGACATTCACTATGACTACTACGTTGATCACCGTGAGACGGTTTCATTTGATAAGATCGTGCTATATTTTGGATGGTTGGCTGCCAGTTCGATCATCATTATCTGTTATCTTCCAGAGCACGTCATGCGTTAGTTCGGCTACCAGTAAACCATACCTCGCCACCCTTCTTACTCAGCTCCTATCGCCATGACCCGTCGGCAGCTCGATGAGGTCTTTGCAGACTGGGAGCACCACTTGGTTCCTACAGAGGCTCGGGCGACCACATCAGAGACGAACTGGAGCTGCGTCGACGGGTACATTACCTGATCCTACAGAGTGTCGTACCCATAAATGCTTCTCATCGCACCCATAAAATTAATTATAGGAAGTAAAAGTGGAATTAATTAAAATAATATAGATAGTGAAATAAAATAAAATAAACTATAAAATATAAACTAAAACAATAGCTGCAAAAATAAATTATAAACTACTAAAATAAGTTATAAGTTTGTAATGACAATTTTATTATCAAATAGATTTTTTATTATCATATGAACTTATAAACTATAAATTAAAAAAATGTCATACCAAACAAACTCTTAATGAAAAATTCAGAAATATATTGCATTTGTATACTAACCTCAAATATGTAAGTTTTTTTTTTTCAATGATAATAATGATCACAAAAAAACCTCTAGCAGATCTTTTGTTTGCTTACTAGATTTTTGCTTTTGTTAAAAGTTTTTGCACTAACTTCTTTTAAAAAATAAAAATAAAAAGTTTTATAGATAATTTAAGAAAGGAGTAAATTTAACTTATTTGAAAATGTAGGAAGTGTGAGGTATAGAAGTAGGGGTGCAGGGTAAAAATTTCTAGTAACACATTCACAAAACCTAAGCCCATATAAATGTCACTCAAAAGCAAATAGTAGTTTTTTCTTTGCCATTATTTTTCTCATTTTTAATGGTGCTCACACTCTGTATTAAAAAATTAAAAATATCTATAAAATTTGTTGAAAAAAACTAAAAACTATTAAAATTTAAAAATGGAGAAGTTTGCTTTACTCAGGGGCATGAACACTCTAAAATTTACCCGAGATGAAACACCTTAAATTCTATTATTAGTGTTTTGAACACCCATAAAAGAAAGGGGATAAATTTAAGGAAATGATTTACCTAGTTAGACTACTCAATGATATTTTCATCATAAATCCTACTACTTCAGTGTTCATGTTCTGCAACGCAATTGCAAACCACTGCCCAGTCTTGAATTTCAATTCTTTTATCGTAAGTTAATGTGGAATTGTTATTAATCATACATTCCGGTATACATTCGTATGATGTTAGCAAAACGTGGCAGCTTATTGTTGAAATTAATTCTTAAAATTATCATGTGCGTATTGGGTTGTGTCTGGATGTTTACTGATGTAGGATATATAAAGTGTGTGTGAGAGAGTTAAGGAGATGATACGGAATACTCCCTCCGTCCCAAATTATAAGAGAAAAAAACAAAATCACGCTTATTAAGAAAAGTAATAACACACTCATTTGACTTATGATTTTTTTGAAATAAAGTGTTTTGAAAAATTTTAAAAAAATTCTAATTGGTTGTTGGTTATGGAAATGATGAGAGAGAATGTAAGTTAAATGCAATTTGCATTTAATTTTATCTTGAAAGAAATGAAAGATGAATTTTTCCCTTATATTTTGGGACAAGAAAAATGCATTTTTTTCTCTTATATTTTGGGACGGAGGGAGTACTTTTCTAGAGTAGAAAATTACCCAAATTTTGACAGACCTATATAACTCAAAGAGGAAAACAACACAAAGATTATAGATTTAGACTGAATTGTGAAAAACTCACTCGATTCAAATGTGCATGTGATAAAGATTAAAACTAATCCCAATAATCAAGTTTCCAGACTCGTGTTAAGGGTTGAACGAGACAAGGTAAAGAATCAACATGACCTTTCACTTGCTGGCAAAAGGAGAAAAGGATTACATATTTGCAGGGAAGCCTAACTTCTTGAGTTTAAAGACTCAGTAAGAAAAAGCATTTGGATATCACCAATTTCAAAATCAAGCTTAGCAACACAAGATTTAACTCTATTTCCAATTTCATTTAGAAACTCGGACAATTGATGAGTATGAAAAGAGGGGACGAAAAGGTCCAACTGAGGAAAGAGAAAGAAACTAGAAGAACAGTAAGATGAAAAATGTGTTAGCATGAAAATCAGATTAACACCTATAATCTGAAGTTAGGTGTCAACTAAAGATGAATTTTAATTAAAACTAAAGACTATTGATCGGAGTGTACAAATTTTACAATTATAATTAAATAATAAATTATTCCAAAATATAAAATGCGGAAAAGTGATGAAACATTGCCAAACAAGAACAACTCATCAAACAACATGGATCATCACCAACCTTCTTCAAAGTAGACGTCCAGTTAAATAATGATTCATGCACAACAAAAAGAGTAACAGATCAAGCATGAGATAATTAGCAAGGGTGTGAAAGGCGGGAAGAGCACGTTAAATTTAACAGCATCCAAAAAAATGAACCATTGCAAACTCCTAAGTCCTAAGTTAATTCTCTTTTGCTAGAAACAACTGATACAACGCAAAAAATGCAGTGAAATTATTGGACATAACAATCACAAACAGTCAATTCAGATTAGTTCATTGTACTTGACTGGTGCAAATGACAAACATCAATGTGACAAATAAGGGTGGGAGGTTTCCGGAGCCAATAACTTCATCTTTTTATGCAAAGTCGAGCACTGTCACTCCGCAATGGCTAAACATTTTTTATATGATTTCACAAAGAAAGGCTACTTACTACATAGAAACTAATCATGCTTTGACCTGTTCAGCACGTGGCCTCCATAATCCCAGCCTGTACTTGTGTGCGTGTTTCAATATTAGCTTCCTCTGCAAAAAAGCATAAACGAGTTGTGAGAAAGTTTGCTGGTGGACTAGCTAATTGTATGGCATGTGGCCAAGCACAATCAAATTAATGTCACCATAAAATCAATGTAACATTGCATTAACCTCAATCCTACCAAAAGTCAAAGGTAACTGCATTCCTGGTCTACAAGTCTTAAGATATGATTACCATACATACATACATACATACATACGCATTCTAATGATGCATACGCATTCTGGGCACAAATGTAAGATACAAAGTAATCTGGTATCAAAGATCCTCCTAGGTATGGCATTTATATTTTCTTTTAAAAGTCATTTAAGGTCACAGCCTGACTCAGTTGTTGATTATGGAATCATATGCCTGACTCAGTTGTTGATTATGGAATCATATGCCTATGGGCATCTTAGATGCTGGTACTATATACCTGCATATCAAACACGGGCATATGCCTCGCCAGATGAAAATAATAGTACATCAAACCCCTTAGTTCACAAAAACATGTGTATCATACTCTTGTAGCAAGTTAGGACAAGTCTAATGGCTAAAGGAAACATCAAGATGGGATTTGCAGACAGAAATCAGAAATTGTTGTAAGCATTGAAAGGGATTTTTTTTAAATCCAAACAGTAAAAGCTGCAAGTTGAAAAGTAATATAATTCAAATATATAATTTATGTCATAGATCAACTATATTAAACGCATAAATTGTTAAGAAAATATCCACGAATGACTTTATCATGCCTATGAAAACATGTTTATTTTCTAAGACAGCAAAAGCAACAATACAGGATCTTAAGGACTCTTCGCAAGCCCTAATAATCTTAACATTCAAGCCCTCAATTTTGATAAATTTAACAAAAATCTTAGGGATCCTAAAGACTCTTCCACAGTCTACTAATCCTAACATTCAAGCCCTCTAGTTTACCAAGTTTCATTTAGGTAAATTTAACAAAAATCAGAGCCGACTAGTTTCATTTTAAAGGTAGTCGCAGTCAAATGATATGCACAAATCAGATTCATCTAGTTTCAAAGTAACAGTAACTCCATAATTATAACACAACCCTGCCCGCTTGAATTAAGTGGGGAAAGGGAACGAATTAATGAGACTTTTAACAAATAACAGTTTTTTCTGCACAAAATTTGGTGGAAGAGATGCAACACAAACTAATAACAGTTAAAAATCCTATCCATCGGCTTTATCATGTTCACTTGCGTAATATTACTTTGGTTTTTAAATTGTGTATAGTTTTATCAGATAACATGTGATATGAATGCATTTGTGGGAAAGCAGTATCAAAGGAGGAAGAACTCTAATTTTATTAATTAGAATTGGTTAGGCTGAGTAGGATTAGTTATTAGTTATTTTACTTATTTTTAATAAGTTAGAATTGGTTAGGCTGAGTAGAATTAGAATGGACACTTCGAATTTATGGTCATGCCTTTTGGTCTCACCAACGCCCCTTCAACCTTTCAAAATCTGATTAATGAAATTTTCCAGCCATACTTATGTAAGTTTGTGCTAATCTTCTTTGACGATATCTTAATTTTTAGTAAAACTTGGGTGGAACACATACATCATGTGCGGCTAGTTTTTGAACTATTGAGGACCAACATGCTGTTTTTAAAGAAATCCAAATGCTCTTTTGGTGAGTCACAAGTGGCTTATTTGGGTCATATTATTCATGGTGCTGGAGTCGAAATGGATGTAGCAAAAATTCAAGCTATCACAGAGTGGCCCATTCCTCAATCTGTAAAGGCCCTCAGGGGTTTCCTTGGTTTAGCTGGATATTATCGAAAATTTATCAAAGAGTATGGAGAAATAGCAGCTCCACTAACAAGTTTGTAAGAGAAAAAGGCCTGCCATTGGAATTCTGCAGCTGACATGACCTTCGAAGCATTAAAACAATCCTTATCAAAAGCCGCGGTACTAAAATTACCAAACTTCAATGTAGAGTTTGTGGTTGAATGTGACGCATCTGGCAGTGGTTTTGGAGCTGCTCTACAGCAACAAGGACACCCTGTTGCCTATTTTAGTCGCAAAATAGTAGAACAACACTTAAAATTAGCCGCCTACGAGCGTGAATTGATCGGGTTGGCCAAAGCAGTAGCGCATTGGCGTCCCTACCTTTGGGGCAGGCATTTCCTTATACGGACAGATCATTTCAGCCTTAAATACTTGTTGGAACAGCGTCTGACCACCTCCTCCCCACAACAACATTGGATGAGTAAATTAATGGGATTTGATTTCAGAGTAGAACACAAAGCAGGAAAATTAAACAGAAGTGCGGATGCCTTGTCCAGGCGAGAAGAGGAGCAACCGCATGTAATGGCAATATCATTTCTTCATGCAGGTATTTTGGAAGATATTCGCAAGGAAACAGCAACACTTCCGGAATTATTACAACTGAGGAGAACCATTGAACAGGGAGAATTGGGGTCACAGTGGTCCATTAATGATGGTTTAATTTTCTTCAAGAACAGGATACATTTGCTACCCACCTCCTTTCTTATACCCACTATCCTCTCCGCCATTCATGACATGACACATGAAGGCAGCCTAAAAACCCTTTGTCGGATTCGACGAGATTTCCACTGGAAGGGCATGAAGCTTACTATTTTGGAGTTTGTACAGAATTATTCAGTTTGTCAGCGCCATAAATGGCAGACCCTTCAACCTGCAGGACTGTTGCAACCTCTTACAATTCTACAACAGATTTGGGCGGATATTTCCATGGATTTTGTGGAAAGACTGCCTAAAGCCCATGGTAAATCGGTTCTACTGGTGGTGGTTGATAGGCTCTCCAAATATGCGCATTTTTTACCGATATCTCATCCGTTTACGGCGAGGTCTGTGGCCACTGTTTTCTTTGCAGAAATCTTCAAGCTTCATGGATTGCCGGAGTCCATAGTGTCGGACCGTGACAAAGTCTTCCAAAGTCTATTTTGGAAGGAATTATTTCGCCTTAGTGGGACTAAGTTGGCTTTTTCTTCTGCTTACCATCCACAATCTGATGGACAAACAGAAGTGGTCAACCGCACTTTCGAAATGTACACCCGCTGCCTCACTAGTGATTACCCGCACGAATGGGTTGATTGGGTTCCTTGGGCGGAATTCTGTTACAATACCTCTTACCATACTTCTCTGGGAACCACACCCTTTAAGTTGGTATACGGAAGGGACCCACCCCGCTTTCTCCAATAAACTGTTGGATCCACCCGCATTGAAGCAGTTGATATAGCTATTCAAGAACCAGATGTAGTCCTCCAAGATGCCCGAGCAAGACTCATGCAAGCTAAACAACGCATGAGAAATGCATATTATTCTGCACATAGAGAATTGAACTTTGAGGTTGGTGCTTGGGTTTGGCTAAAACTTCACCCATATCAACAACTACCTGTGTCCAAACAGAAACATCACAAACTCCTGCCAAAGTTTTTTGGTCCTTTACAAGTAGTGGCCAAGATAGGCTCGGCCGCTTAAAAACTTCAGCTTCCTATGGACAGTAGAATACAGGATGTATTCCATGTGTCCCTCCTCAAGGAATATAAAGGACCTCCACCAACTTCAGCAGGAAAATTACCCCCAGTGTTCGATGGCAAGGCCTTACCTACTCCCAAAACAGCCCTTCGCAGTCGAATAAATAGAGGAACTAGAGAATTGTTAATCCAGTGGGAAGGATGTACTCCAGAAGATGCAACATGGGAACCTTATAATCAGTTTTGCGAGGCTTATCCAGAATTTGAGCTTGAGGACACGCTCAATACCGAGAAGGGAAGTGATGATATGGATGCATTTGTGGAAAGCAGTATCAAAGGAGGAAGAACTCTAATTTTATTAATTTGAATTAGTTAGGCTGAGTAGGATTAGTTATTAGTTATTTTATTTGTTTTTAATAAGTTAGACTACCAGAATTTTTAAACTTGAAGTTCAGTATTTTCAGAAAAAGGTTTGGGGATCAGAACAGAACCTACCTATTAAATAGGATTATTATTATTTAAATTGAAATGATAGTGATTCCTCTTCTACTGTAAGCCTATTTAAAGGCATTCATATTTTCAATAAATTTCATCAATAATTATTATCAAAAATACTTGTGAATTAGAAGAGACTCTGTCAAGGACGAGTCCGCTTCAACCTTCACTATAGGTCGAAATAACGTGTCTACCGCGTCTGGGACTGTGTCAACACGATCCCAGACAAGGGACCATAACAATATGTTAGATATCAACTGCCATACTATGGTAGAAAATGCTGGAAACTGTGAGATGACAGTGCAAATTTATAAGATTGGTATGTGATGTGTGATAGAAAGAAAGTAAACTGTGAAGCTGCACTAGCTAAAGTGTAGGATTCCAATTGACAGCATTTTCTTTCTTATGTTTCTAATCTTATTGGATTTGAATCTTACTATCTGAAGTTTATTAGTTCAAATGATGAGTATGCCTGACCATATTTTTTTAACAGCAAAGATATACTCAAACACTGGGAAACCTTGAGAATGAGAGACTTCAATACCTGCACTCATGCCTAATGAAAGGTCCTATAGGTAGAATTCTCCCTAATTAAAAGAAAACCCAGACAAAAGAGGGTAGATAGATCTTTGTTAATTAATTAAGTGATAGAATCAAACTATGCTATGAGAAACAATATAAAGGAATTGAGATATATCTCTATCCAAGAGTTAATTAAGTAGATCAAAGTAGTGAATTTGACACCATTTAAAACCTTATTTAAGGTTACATAGGTTCAATATAATTTACTCTTATTGTCTTCACTTAATCTAACACAAAACCTGCCAGAATGTAATTGCATGTTTGAATTTCTAATACATAAGAATTCGGAGAAGTGCTAGATATATTTTTCAGGTTGTGTGATACTATAAACTTGCCCACAACAAAGTTTTGATCATCATTTTGGATTTTGTACAAATTGGGAATGTTTTTTGTAATTCCCTCTTGTTGTAATGACTAATTAAACTGTTTGGTTCTTACATACCTTCTATTGAGCATAACTTTTTTGTTGATTTTTCATGAATTTTATACCTACTACACTACACAATTGATTCTAGCTAGTATTACTTATAAAAAGTAAAGTTCCAAGCTGACTGGTTGACTAAGTTAATTACCCCCATACTGAGCTTCAGGAATCAGGATGCTCTGCAATTTGAAACCCAACTTACTGCGATTTCAATAATTTACAACCTACAAAACTATCTGAGATCATATTAAACATTGCTAAATTTCTCAATGGTTTGAAATTTTCACTTTTGTATGTCATTTATTTTACTTTCTCTTTAGAGTTTATCCATTATATGCATCTATTCTAATTTTTTGTTACAAAATGCATCAAACAATGAGACTTTATAGTTTACATCTGATTCATATCTTTCTCTTATACTCTTGGTTTACAATGTTATGAAGAATATATAAGTTATATATTTTGGAGTGTGGATATATCAGGGTGTTTGAAAGAAATCTATGTGTTATAACTTTTTCTGTGTTATTACTTTTAGACTACCATAAGTTGTATCTTAACTCTACATAGGTGATCTTACCCCGGAGAACAACTTAGTTCTTATGGCTAAAATGCAAAAGATAATTTTATTCCCAAAACCCCAAATTTTATAGAGAAGCTGAAAATTAACCTATTCACTAAGACTACAAAATTTGGCAAATTTTCAAATTCCATGCTAAGGCATATGCATTTGTAAATTGTAATTATGTGAATAAACACGATAAGAAAATAATTAGGCAAATAAAATAGCTTACATGTTTGCAAGGAATACCGAGTTTCTTGAGTTTGAGGGTTCGAGTAACTAGAAGCTTTTGAAAGTCACCGATTTCCGAATCGAGCTTAGCGACATGAGATTCGACTCCGCTTCCAATTCCGTTCAGAAATTCCGGAATTCCAACCTTGACTGCAAATTGTACCGTAAACCATTGATGAGTATAAAAAAGGAATGAAAAATGTGCTAAGTAAGAGGGAAGAAAATGAAGCTTTACCAACGTAGGGTGATGATTTGGAGAAAGATCTAGAAGAAGAGTAAGATGAAGAATGCGGGAGTGTGGAGATCAAATCAACACTTCTGCTTCTTATGACTCTCTGTAACTGCAACAATAATGTTGACATGTTGCTTTCGATTATCAAACTGATATTGGTTTTGGCCGGAGTTTGAACAGGCTTGGCCGGACGGGAAGGGGGAAGCGGCGGCTATCGCACGAGAAAGGGGGCTAGGGTGACTGAAAGTGTTTGTGTTGGAAGATAGAGATTTTCTGAAAACAAATGAAATTAGTTTAAGAAAAAACAAAAGTAAGTTTAATTTAGTTTTGGACTTGGACCCCAAATTTAAATATCGCACCCCTAATATTTTTATGATGTTAAAAATATTTTTGATTAAATTAAATAAAATGGTCGAACGAATTTTTTTTTATAGTTTATTTAAAATTTTTGATAATGAAATTTTTGATAGTTTATTCAAAAATTTTGATAAAAAATACAAGAGTTTTAATTAGATTTTTTTTGTAAAAACGCACATATAAAAAGTTCTTGGTAAAATTTTCATGAGTTTTTATTTAAAATTTAAAAATTTTGATATAGTTTTGAAATTTTTGATAATAATTCATGGAAATTTTGAAATTCTCAGTATTTTCTCAAAATTTCAAGTCTAATTTTAAAATTTTCTATAAAAACTCATAGTTTTTAAAATTTTGTAACTTTAAACAAGGGTATAATCATAAAAACATATAAAATGGGGTGTCATGTATAAGTAAGGGAGGGACAAGTTTATTCCTCTTAATTTTGTTAGACCGGGTGTATTCTCAAACTTGAGTTTGGTTCAAAGCATCCATTTGATTTTTCAATTTTTTTAAAATATTTTTTAAAGGAGATTTTCTCATGCCACCCCCACTCATATCCAATACCTCCCCTTATTTTTATATTGACTAATATACCTTTGTCATTATTTTCCTATCACAAAATTACATATGATTGAAAAAAATTACGTCGGAGAAGTTGTAAATTTTAAAATATTTGGTAGTTTTATCAAAAATCCGATATGAAAATTTTAAAATTGGAGGAAATCTTTGCATTTTTACCAAACTTCTTAAAAACTCATTTTTTTTATTGGATTTTAAAAAAAAAATCAATATTTTTTATGGGAAAAATCCTTAGTTTTTTGCTGAATTTTGTGAAAATCTTGTGCATTTATATCATATTTTTTAATTAAAAAAACAATATTTTTTGGCAAAATCGAAATTAATTTTTAAATTATTGAAAAATTCGGGAAGCAACAAAACTTTAGACTTTTTAGAAAATTCTAGTATAATAGATTTTTAGCCTAGTGTGAAAAATCGGGTAGTTCACTTCAGAATGTTTTCTTACACTACTACATTAATGACATTGTTCATGTGGAGCTTAATATAAATTGTGATTTTCGTGCTATTGCAACTTTACTTGGATGGGAGAGTCATGGTTTTTGGTTTGGGCACTGTTAGATGGTGAAGTATATCAAAATCATCAATTGTATTACAATGTGTTTTATGACATGGTTTTTGAAGCTAGGAGTTCGTTGGGAGTAGCTAGCTTGGGAGTTTAAGGTCGTGACAAATATGTGATGATTTCTGATATGGGTTGCCCTATTGCTTCTAGATACAATATCACATTGGCCACGTGGTCCAAGAACCTTAACATAACTTTATTCCCACTAGTGGTATCTCCACATATGTCTACGAGTAGACATAAGCTTATTGCAATTGATGTTGTTAACAACAGTCATTAGATTCATCTGAAGTTGAAACACGGTTGTTCATGGTCTCCCGTCAATGACCGTTGGAGACAAATTTGCAGTGAAGATGCAAAAGCATCGGAAATAGCATATGGGATACGTATAAAGAACTGGGAAGAAGAAGTAATGAAGTCAACAAAATTTGTTTTGTATTTATTTTGTAGTACATTATACATTATTTAATTGTGACTATACAGATACTTTTGATGCAATATATTAATATTGTCATACTGTTTTGTTAAAAATGCCTAAAACTTAGTTTAGAAAACAAAAACATTCAAAAAATTCATTGTCTATCAGATTTTTTTAAAACTCGAAAAAATTGGTATGTACTAGATTTTTCAATATATTCGGTACCTAGTATAGGTTACACTCATTTTTAAAAAAATGGTATGGGGTGTCAGGTATGAGTGGGGGTCTCTTTTTATAACCATCGGTTTTTTCTGGGTGTTTGAACCAATAATAGTTTCGGTTTTTAGTCCAGCAAGTTGAACTCATAGACCATGTTTAACATTACAAGATTTAACATTATCAAATTATTAAATTAAATATGGTTAGAACAACGATTAAGATAGAGGATTAAAGAGAAACATAAGTAAAAGATATTGAACATAATCGATCTTTGTTAATGCAGTTCAGTCAATGATGCTTACCTCTAGGACTATAGAACAACTATAATACCTTTTTATTTATGTAAAGAATTAGGGTTATAGAGTTACAGGCAATATATAATATTATGACTTTGTTTACAATGATACTTTGAACCGTATCTTTGAGGCTATCGCCCCCATCACCCTGTAACAAACAATTGAGGCTAAGACATGTTTGGGTTAAACGCATGGGCTCATCGCCTTTACCTCAATTCAATGTCTACATATAGATTCATGCTCAATATTCTTCTATAAATTTTATATCTTCTTTCCTTTGTAGTCAGAACCAGATATCGTATTGATGTTGTAATCATTATATTATTACTATATGGGTCATACTCAACAAATAATGTAGTGTGTTTGGTTGTGTTATGTAAACACAATATGTACAAGATGTATTTGGATTACATGTGAACAAGAAGTTACAACATGTGTTACAACATCTTAGTGTGTTGGTGTTTATTGCTTAACAAGAGTTGTGTTGAGCAAAAGTGCTTGACACAACCAGTTAAGCAAGAGATGTGTAGATAAAGTGCTTGACAAAATCAATTAAGCAAGAGTTGTTTAGCCAAAGTGCTTAACGGAACCATATAAGCAAGAGATAAAAGGTTCAACATGTGATGTCCTTCAGAAGAGTTATGTTGTTGACTTTTTCAGTTGATGTTGAAGTTTGTAATCCAAATTCAATTTGAAAAGATTTGGATTTGACTTAATCAAAGAATATTTTATTGGACGTACCTTGAAGGAATATTTGGTCATGGCTTGTTATATCCAAGATTTACTTTACAAACAAGATTTATATGAAGATAGTTATCTTGGATGTATTGGTGTAACATGTGGAACACAATGTTCCAACATGTGTGCTACAACATGTGGTCTCGATCAACCGAAAAATGTTATTGCAGGAGTGGTAAAGAAGGGTGTGATGCAACATGTGGTCTCTCTCAACAGAAAAATGTTATTGCAGTTATGGTGAAGAAGATACACGTGTGGGACACGATGTTCAAATATGTGTGCAACATTTGGACCTGGTTCAAGAGGCCAATATTGTTGCATTTTTGGAGAAAAATCATGCTTAGATTCAATCATATTTGTTGCTATATTTGAGCAATGCATTTGTTAAATCAATTGAAATGGAGTTTAAATTTGAATTTAAATTAATAACAATTCATATCTTTTGTTGGGGAGTTTTATAGAGCAAATTAAATCCAACAATATCTGTTATTATTCTGGACGAAATTAAATTAGAAATCCAAAGGAGAAAAATCCCAAATTTGAATTTCTATTTAAGGAGACTCAAACTTAATGTTTGGAGTGTGCATGTTTTGAATATTCTTGGTGTTAAGGTTTATCTTTTGAGTCTTTGTTTGAGTTATCTTTGTGCACCACTCTAACGCCTCAATTCATATCTTAAGGCATAGAGTTTGGTTTGATAGTTGAGTTGTAAAACTTTGCTCCAAGATATTAAATCTATAAAATTGAGAAGAAAGTGTTTTTTGTATTCCACACTAATGCCATCATAAGGGTTAATGTTGATTCTTTGTGTACAACACTATATGTTTCAGTAACTTGGAATAGTTGTTGGTTTGTCTTAGTTGGGTTGTAAATTTGTCTTAGTTGAGTTGTAAATTTAACATTCAATAGGGTTGTTATTGAACACTTTATGTTCCTGTAGATGTAGGCATGGCCTGAGAACCAGGCATAGTGGTCGAAGCATTGGTCGAACTTGCAACGACCGTGCCTGACCTTTGTGGAGGATTTTGTCCTCCTTGATCACTGGCAACATTAGCCATTTTTCTGTTATATTTTCTTTTAGGTATTGGTTGTGAACTATAAGTAGTTTTACCTCTCCTAAGGTTCATACAACGTCTTAGTATATTCTAAACTAAAAAGAACAAGCAAATATAAACGAGACTTATGAACCTTTAAACTTTCGACACTGGTCCCACCAGGTGTGCCAATTTGTTTACAGTGATTTCTAGTAAATAACCGCTAGTCTTCCAAATTATGAAATGTACTTTGATAATTTGCAGGATCGACTAGATTGATCCTAAGACATGTGTCTGAAATTTTTTAATTTTATGACTGAGTTCATATTTTAAAGGGATATTTCGAATGTGTAACTAATATAAAGGCAATATAGTATGTAAAGATGAAATTCGAAGAAAAGATTTAAAAGGGTTCGATGATAAATATAAAAGACATGAATAGAAAAAGAAATGTATGTAAATAACTTGAATTTGTAAAACTGAGAATAATGTAAAAGTACAAATGGTGTTACACGTACATTCTCAATGAAAACTCTTTCTCTTTCACTTAGTACTTGAGCGGTTTTTTTTAGTGATTTGTACAAAATGAACACCTCTGAATCCTACCACTACTATCCCTATTTATACTAATTCGACCCTAACGGTCTTACTCTACTAAAACGCCACGTTGTTCTTTTGCATGTGCTTCGATTCCCTGATGCTTCCACGTGTCTCTCTGACCAAATGAATCACTTTGAAATTCAAAACATTCCCGCTCGAAGTTCTGAAGTACGAAAAAACGTGACTTTGTCAATACGTATCTTCAAAAAATACCTCGAAATATCCTAAGCCCTTCGTCTCTTCGACTTCAAAGATATTACAACTCATGCCTTACTTCGACTTACAGGAAATCTTTGACATAAAGAATCTTACAAATAGCCTTATAAAGCTATTCTTCGTTCGAAGCAAAAAACTTTTTAGAATATCTATTTGTCGAAATCTCCAACTAACACCATCATAATCACTGCCTATAAACGCCAAGTGTTTCAAGTTGCTCACCCTTTTTTTAAGAAAATTCCATGATTTGTTGTACCTTTTAAGTACCTCAAAATTCTCTTTGCTGCAAGCCAATGTGACATAGTAGAAATTGCCATGAACCTGCTTATTAAGCTAACACCATACATTAAGTCAGGCCTGGTTGCAGTCAAATACATGAGAATTCCAACTACTTGCTTGAATAGAGTTTCATCAATTCTAGCTCCATCCTAATCTTTGTACAACTTTGTACCTGGAAATATTGAATTCTTGATGGCATTGCTATTTTCCATACCAAACCTTGCTAATACTTCTTGTGCATACCTTCTCTGACATATGAATATTCCATCTGAACATTGTTTAACTTCTATCCCCAAAAATTAGACATATCAAATTCTGACATCATTGAAGCTTTAAACTCATCATACATGCTTCTATCATTCTCGGTAAAATTCAAATCATAAACATATAGATTAACTATTAGAATTTTACCTCCTTTTGTCTTGGTGAACAAGGTGTGCTCAGTGGGACATCTTTCAAATCCTTCATGCACAAAGTACACTTCAATTCTGCTGTATCAGGCTCGTGGTGCTTGTTTCAGTTCGTAGAGTGCTCGGTTTAGCTTGTAGACTTTCTCTTCTTCTCCCTTTTTAATGAATTCCTCTAGTTTCTGCACAAACACTTCCTCCTTGAGTTCCCCATGAAGAAAGACACTTTTTACATCGAGTTGAAAGACCTCTCAGCTGAACTAAGCAGCCACTAAAAGTATCACATGAATGGTGTCAAGCCTCGCAACTGGAGCAAATATTTCACAGTAATCTATTCCATGATGTTGCGCATACCTTTTTGCAACCAACCTTGCTTTGAATTTCTCTATTTCTCCAACTTCATTGCGCTTAGTCTTGAACACCCATTTAACTCCAATAGCCTTTACTCCTTTAGGTAATACTATAAGCACCCAGGTTTTATTCTTTTCAGTGGCCTCAATTTTTGCTGACATTGCTTCTCTATATTTCTTTCTTTTATTTGCTTCTCCAAACATAATTGGATTAGTTACTCCTATCATTACATTGAGATTCTCTTCCTCTGAAACTCCTTCCCCTGTTTTATACATTGCCATCCAACCTGGTGCTCTTCTTTCTCGTTCTCCCCTCCCTTCAACTAATTCTCCAAATGTGTCAAGAACTTCAAGTGTATTCAGATTTTGCTGATTTGACGATGTCTTTAATGGACTACTTCTTGAGTTGTTGCTCGAATTTCTTGTTTCACCATTTTCTTCAATTTGATCATCACTTTCATCTTCATCGCCTCATTCTAATATATCTCCCTTGATTTCCTCGTCTGTTCTGCCCCATTCTCAACTTTATTCTTCTTCAAAAATAACATCTCTGCTGATGATAATTTTCTTCGAGATTGGATCACATAATCTCCATGCTTTAGATTCTTTGCTGACTCCTAAAAAAACACACTTTTTGCTCTTATCATCTAACTTGCTCCTTTTTTTATACGGTACATGGAAACGTGCTACACAACCAAAGATTCGAAAATACTCCACCACTGGTTTCTTACCACTCCATTCCTCTTCTGAGGCTGTATTTTGAACTGTTATTGTTGGACATTGATTTTGAATGTGCACACACCATCGCACAATATCTTGCCATAAAATTTTGGGAACTTGTTTCTCACTTAGCATGGATCGGACTGCATTCATAATCGTCCTGTTCTTCCTCTCGGCAACTTCGTTCTGCTGTGGGATATAGGCTGCTGTCAGTTGCCTACTGATTCCTTGTGATCGACCAAATTCTCCAAATTCATTTGAGTTGAACTCACAGCCTCGATCTGTCCTCAAACATGTTATATATGCCTCTGTCTCCTTCTCAACACAAGCCTTGAAGTTTTTGAATGTGACAAAAGCTTGTGATTTTTCATGCAAGAAATAGACCCAAGTGATATATATGACAAATTTACCTTTGTAAAACAACTAATTTTTTTTCAAATTATTTTATAAAATATTTTAAAATTTATAAATTGATAAATTTTTTAAATAAATTTTTAAAAAATTCATTGACACGGATGAATAAACAATTTTAATTTTCTTTGAAAAATATCATGAATTATATTATATATGTTAAATAAACAAAATAAAAATGTGTATATATAATATGTAAATGAAAAAAGTACTGTTTTAAGAAAATATATTTTATTTGATAGAAAAATAAAATTAATATTCATATTTTTAAAATTTTAATAATTATTTTATTTTTAAATATTTCAATTTATTAGATTTTAAGTTTTTTATATTATATAAAGTTACAAAATTACCCTTATAGCAAAATCATACATATTTTTAAAAATTATTTATTAATATTTTTTAATTTAATATCATATTAATTTTTATTTATATTTTATTTTATTATATTTAATTTTTTTATTTTAAATTATATTTTATAAAAGTAAATTAGTAAATTATTTTCTTATTATATCTGTATTTTGTCGGATTCTAACCCAGCCTATATTCATAATAACTGTTGTGAAAAACAATGTCAAGAACAAAGTATAATAGGGAATTAGGGAAAAACAAAAAAAATAAGTATTGGTTATAACTGCTATTCTTTCATTTCTCTTTAAAACAAGATTACAAGTTATAAGAATAACAAATAACCCTCTCACCCTAAATTAGAATTTGTAGTATGCAATGATGATAGACTAGTATGCTATTTATAATAAAACCTAACATACTAACTAATGGGTTTTTTTCCACAGGGCTCATTACACAAGCTAACTTAATAAACAAGCTAACTTAACAAATTAGGTTTAAACACTAAAACCTAATTTAACATGCTAATAACCCTAGCATCTTCGACACCTGCATGCTAAACCCATCTTCGACTACAACATGCACATTTCGACACCAGCTACCATTCGACCATACTAGAGTTGGATCCAATATCTCACAATAACAATTTGAACTCAAGCGGGGCAGTGAGTTCAACTCAGTTCCAAATTCTCCAAACTGATTTTTATCAATTTTGCATATTTTGCATATTTTTTTAACAAATTGGATATCCTATTGTGTCATCAAACACTAAATTGAGATAAGATATGATACGTATATCATTTCCTGTCTCTTATCATGCGCATTAAATGAACCCTTAGATTAATTTAAGAGATCGTAGAACTAATTAAGCTTAAAAATTATCAATGAATTAAATGTTTTCTAAATTTGAAATTGATTATTGAATAGCATCAATGAATTTTAATAAAAAATATCTAAACTTGTCGTATTATTTTGTAAATTTAATTTATTTTATTTATTATAGTTTAAAATTAATTTCAAATATATATTTATAATTAAAAAAATTTATAGCATAATTTAATATTTATTCTATCATATTATTATTAAACATATATGAAATACATTAATGATTAAACAATAAAATAATACTATCACGATTGTCTTAATCAAACACATAATAGAATATTATCTACCATATAAGAAAATCAATTCTACTTTTTCCACAGCAACCCACGTGACTTCTCCTGAAAATGACATGTGTCTCTCTTTCCCTTTCACTTCATTCCCTTCCTCTTTCCCTTTCATTTGTTTTCCTCCCCAATCAATTATGTAACGTTCCCTTTCTCTTTCCATTTCACTTCATTTCTTCCTCTTTCCATTTATTCATTTGTTTTCTTCTCCAATCAATTTTGTAACGTTGGTTGTTCCAAATATTGTCCTTTATACTTTTAATATTTACAATCAAATTAAATGAATTTAATTTGAATTATGTTTCAATCAAATTAAATGGTTTAATTGGAATAATCAATTTCATTATTTGTTATCAACGTACCTACTGTTACTTTTTGTGAATAGTTACGTTGCAAACAATTATTCAATTTTAATAGTTTTTATGGGTGGATTTAAATCTTACTATAATTAAAAATGTCCATATATATCAAGTGTGAGAAGTATTGCATATGCTCAAAAGAAACAAAATTGTACACGTATAACGAGGAAGCCAAAATTTTAACATCGTGTTCTAATTTTTTTTATTCCTCCTCTCTTTCTCTCTATGGTGCAGGATGCTACACCTCAGTCGTTGTCAGGGCCGGCCCAAACTGTCTAGAAGCCCTGTTCTATTTTAATAATATGTTCATTATAAAATAAAGTATAAATTTTTTTTTAAAAATTATTTAAAATTGTAGCATAAGAACTAAAAAAATTAAATAATTGTTTAGAAATATTTCGACAAATTCAACTATAATTTTTTTTTAATCTTTTCCATCCATAAAAGTTCTTAATTTTTTAGAATCATTCATACAATTATAAATTTAGTTGAAGACAATGTATATGACAAATTTTAATACTCTAATGTACTAATATATAATTTTTAATATAAAATATAAAATATTTCTTTAGAAAACACATAAATTTTTTATTAGGAGATGGTATACTAATAAATAAGTTTAAAAATTTTAAATAAAATAATAGATTTTGTTTTTGGCACATTTAATTTTTTTCTATATATATGTATATATTTAAACTTATAAGTTTCATAACATTGATATTTAAAAAATTTTGATTGATGACTAAATCAAACAATAGCAAACACATTTATAGGAAATCTGATATTAAAATATTAATTATTGTCAAATAATAAATAATGAAATATTATAATCCCACGTTAAAAATTAATAAATGCTTAGAGAAAGAGTAAATCATGAAATAAGTAACTCACAGGTTAGTTTAAAATTGACTCACAGGATGTAACAATACTAAATTAACTTAAATTTTGTTTTAATTCCTAAAGAAAATATTACAAGCCAATTTTTTAGTTTAACAAAAGTGAGGCCCTTTAATGTATGTGGCCCTGTGCAACAGCTCTTGCTGCACTTGCTTTGGGCCGGGCCTGGTCGTTGTTCAATCGGGCACTGGATCGATTTGGTGTTACCTTTTGTGCCATCCTAAGGAATTTGTTTTTTTTTCTTCTGAATTCTATCATATGAGTTTTGTGTTATTTTGCTTTTCTACATTTGAGGTTTTGTAAAGTTTCTTCCTTTTTGATTTTGTAACAATTTTGATTTATGTGATGCTTATGGGGTTGTTACCATTTTGTGTGATGATGAAATCAAACACTATTAATTTGCTTAAGTGTATCTTTGGTTTCATGTTTGGAGCAGGCAGAATAAATATCAACAATTGATTTCATGTTTGGAGCAGGCAGAATAAATATCAACAATTGATTTCATGTTTGGAGCAGGCTAAATAAATATCAATTAGTTTCATGTTTGGAGCAGGTAGAATAAAAGCATGTATCATAACGATGCCTTGGTTGCCAAAAGGCTTGATTTTCAATCCTTGGATTTTTTTCATGTTTTTTCTCATCTAATTCAAGTCATACTTTTCAATAGTCTGTAAATATGTGCATCACAGGTCCCATTGATCTCTCAATTCTCTCTTTGAATTTATAGCTCTTGGTTACTATTATGATGAATTATTAGTCTGTGCATCATAAATCTCCATCGATCTCTCCATTCTCTCTTTGAATCTATAGCTCTTGGTTACGCTTATGAAGTATGCTCTTGGTTACTGTTATGAAGTAAATATTAGCAGAGTTTAGTCTGGACTGCAATCAACGATATTGTTATTCCTTGATTTACAAGGACATTGGACTGTGAGATAATTTACTTGGGTCGATATTGCTTCTAACCGTAGATGCAATGGAAGTGGAAAAATATTTAGTATGGAATATGATTTTTAGTTTGTAGGGATAATGATTTGTTTGTAATTATATTTTTCATTGGACTGTGTGATAATTTACCTGGGTCGATATTGCTTATAATCGTAAATGGTAGGAAATTTTGGGGCATTTTTAGTGTTGTTTATTATCCAGTGAAAAAATATTTAGTATCATGGAATGTGATTTTTAGTTTGTAGGGATAATGATTTGTTTGTAATTATATTTTTCATGTAATATTGGTTTATGTTTATCAATATAATTATATATTACTTATATTTATATAAGTATAATAATCAAGGATTTGATATTACAATAAATATGATGTGATTTCATTTATGAAAACTTTAATTTCTTATTATAAATATTAATTCAATAAATTTTATTTAGGCATGTTTTATGTTTATATTATGTGCATGATTTAACTTTATATGTATTTTAAATTTCCTTAAATTCAATGAAAATAAATATTATATTCAATACTTTTTAATATACTTGATTCACTCAATTACTAATAGTAAATTATTTTTTATCAATTATATTAAATAATTATTACTAATTGAAATATATAATTTGATTGAATATTTCTTCATCATATTATTTTATAATACTTTTTACTATTATATCTATTTGGTTACACTTCTTTAATTATTGAGTTAATCAATTTATTAATTTCCTTTCTAACAATATGTGAAAAGATTACAATTTTAATTTATTAATTCTTTTTCTAACAATATGTGAAAGATTACAATTTTAATTTATCAAAAGCATAAAAAAATCCGTATATGTAGGGATATCCTTTAAATTACTTAGATGTGTTTTTTTTATTAAAAAAAAATGCTATTATTTATTTTAATTTAATATAAATTATCATCATTATTTTAATTATTTTTGATATTATTGATATGATTATAGTAAAACCTTTCAAAATGGATTTACATTGAATAGTGCAAATATCACATTGAATAGTGTGAACATCAAACGTTATAAAAAATATTTATAAAATAAAGTTTTTTTTTATTTTTGTATAATTTAATTATATGAAAAAATATTTATAAATAAATATTTTTATTTTATCATTTATTTTATATTTATTTTTAATTATTTATAATTATAAAAAATACCTTTATAGAACAACTAATATTTTTCCAATTCAAATTAGCTACATTTTTTAATAGGTGTGAAATTAAAAAATAAATTTATAATTTAAATTAAATTAAATATTCATCTTTATTTTTTAAACTATTGTGTAGTCAATTTAATTGCTTATAAAAAATAAATTTTAATTCTAAAAATGTTATCTATATAATTATAATGATAAAAATATAATGATAAAAATAAATAAATAAGAAATTTTTTAATGGATTAAGTTCATTATTGACCAATATACATTTATCTATATAATCACAAAATGGTTGAAATATTAAAATTTAAAACTTTAACAGGTCAAGTTCATTCTATATGTTTTAAGTTTAAAAAAATATATACTTAAATGTAACACGGAAAAAATATGTTATTTTTTAATTATTTATGTAACTACTAAAGAAATAATTGAGGCAAATATTTATAAGTAAAAAGATACTAGACAAAAAAAAGTAATGAATGAATTAATTGACATTAAAATTATATGATAATATAAACAATTCATAACTATTTTATGATTACCGAAACAAAATTATTGTATTAATGTAATTATTTTAATACTTTATTAATAAATACTTTATAAATTAAACAAATTACCTGAATGAAAATAAAAATAAAAATATTTACACACGGGAAAATATGTTGTTGATTTAAATATTTGTATATATGGAAGAATTATATTTATGCTTCAAATATAAATAAAAAATATGTTTAATTTTAAAAATATTAAACCTTCTTGGTTAAATAATTTTGTTTTTTTTTTGTTTTTTCATTTATATTATAAATAACGTCAAAATAAATTTAATATTTACATACGGTAAAATATATAGTTGATCCAAATATTTGTATATATGGAAAAATTATATTTATGCACTAAATATATTTAGTTTTTTTAAGGCATATTTATATTATTGTGTATATACTTAAAACAATCTATGAGTTCAAATATGAAGAAAAAAATGTGTTGTTTTTTAATTATTAATGTTACTAATATTTTTAATTTAAGATACAATATTTTTTTAAAAAATTAGGCTTAATTGCAGTTTTGGTCCCTCTATTATTCATTTTTTTGAGTTTTGGTCCCTCTATTTTAAAATTCGGAATTTTAGTCCCTATATTTTAGTTTTTTGAGGATTTTGGCCCCCTGCAAATTTGAAGGCAACTTTAAATAAAATGACGCTCTTATTGATGGTGTGTCAGTACCAGTTCTGCAATAATCTGTTCAAAAAAGCTATTTTTATTTAAGATTTATGTTGAACATGTCATTAATTTGAGTTCCATTTCATTAAAAATTGCCTTCGGTTTTATAGGGGGCCAAAATCCTCAAAAAACTAAAACAAAGGGACTAAAATTCCAAATTTTAAAATAAGGGGACCAAAATCCAAAAAAATGAATAATAGGAGGACCAAAATTGCAATTAAGCCTTATTAATATACGTGAAAATACAAAAATGTGTGTCACTTATCACTAATTTTAACTAGTATAATTCAAAATATTAGTATCAAGTTTCCTATCCGACCATAGCATCTAAGAATGACAATTGGATCCATCCCCAATGGGCACCCGCAAAAATGACCATTAACGAATAGGGTAAAAACCTATAAAATGAGCACGAATAATTACCCACTATAATAAACGAGTATGGACGTGGGTACGGGTACCTTAGGTCTCACCGCGTCTCATACATCACTATTAGATTTGTACGCGTCTTAATACAAGTGTTGGTTAATATCTTAACTCAATAATAACATCTTTAATTTTTTTATTAATGTTGTCAAAAAACTTAAAATCACATGATAAATTATAATTGATCATGAATTTTTATTAGAAATTCCAGTAAACGGGTATAGATATGGGTTTGGGTACTTAGGTACCTATAGGGCACGAGAATAGGCTCAAACGTTGGTGCCCAACGGATATGGGCTCGAGTACGGAGATTTTTCAAACTGCGGTATGAAAACGGGTACTATAATACCCTACCCATTCCCTACCAATTGTTATCCATACTAGCACATGTCATTTGTTATGTCATTATTTTTTTTGTTAAAAAAACTATTTAAATCTTTTCAATATATTTAATATATTAAGTTATAAATCACGATTAATATTATTAATAAATTAGACATGACATTAGACTACAACTACCCGTCAACAATATAAATGTTTTTTCTATTATTTTCTGATACCTCAAATTCATAATGAGAATTTGGGAAGAAGCTATTGAATCCCGGGGGATTTGCGCTTATGAGGCGGATAAGAATTTGGGAAGAACCTATTGAATCCTGGGAGATTTGCGCATATGAGGCGGATAAATCCTTAAGGAAGGCGGATAAATCCGTAAGGACAGTGTCACGCCTCAGGTTTGTTTAACGGTTTATTATATTGTAGAATTAATATTTGTGATTACGAAGAAACTTGACCAAGTTGCGTTAGTGGCCACATTCTACAACAATCTTCAAAAATTATGTTTATATCCGAAAAAGTAAATTGTTCGTTTAAAAATTATATATATATATATATATATATATATATATATATATATATATATATATATATATACAAAAAATAAAGACACAAATTTATTATTTTTGTAAAAATAATAAAATTTGTTGATTAAATAAATTTAACTTTCTTTTATTACATTTTAAAAACAAATGCGCGTACCCATACCCGTGCGAACGCACGGGTATTTCGCTAGTTTCTTCTTATAGTATCATATATCTTGTCTTAATTCAAGTTCTTATCTTACTTTATTTTGTCTCTCTGTATCAGGGCTGGACAAACACAACCGACCCGACCCGGAACCGACAAAACTGTAAAAAAAATGAAAATGGATTGGGCTGGATCGGTTGGACGGTTCCATCGGTTGGCCTGGCCAGTTTAACTTGGATAACACTGGACCGGTTCAGACCAACATAATTAAACCAAAAAAAACCGAAACCGACCGAACCAACACATATTTTTACCATATGATGTCGTTTTTGCTGATTTACTTACTAAAGTCTCTCACTTTTTCAACACTCAGACCTAGTAAATACACTCACAGACTCACTCTCTCATTTCTTTCATTCATCACTACCTTCAAAATACTCAAACCCTAGGCCATCGCCGCCGCTGCTGAGAAGCTAAAAAATGGCGTAGATCCTTCTTCCACACCGTAGTTCTCGCTCATCTAACGTTCCTTCATCTTCTTTTTCAGCTTGTTTTTAATTTCAAAAGGTAATTTCATTTTCTTCTCCCTCTTATTGTCTTCATCGCATTTTTCCAATCTTTTGTTTCATCTATACATGAAATACCTAACATCTATTAAAAAGTTTCCTCTTTTAAACTTTTTGTTCATAAGTTGTTGATTCTATAACTCCATGTTTAGGGTTTGACCCTGTTCATGAGTTTTGAAATTAAATTTTTGAGTATTTAAGTTTTTAAGTTTTATATTAACATAGTTTACATGTTTCTGAATTTTTTTTGGATTTTATTTTGACATGTTGCATCACTGATTCGTCTAAAATTGACTCAAGTAATCAGGTATGTTTTATTTTCCAGATTAATGTTGTTTATATGTTTCTTCTTGCTTGATTTTTTTGTATTTATTTTTTTGTTGGATTTTCTTTTGACATGTTGGACTTGGATCTTTTATTCGTGTAAAACACTCAGTAATCAGGTATGTTTACTTTTATTTTTCAGATTAATGTTTTTAATGTGTTTCTTCTTGCTACATTATTGATTTATTTGTATTAATTTTTTATGAATTTTGTTTTGACATGTTGGATCTCTAAATTGGAAATTGGAAAGATGGAGCAAGGAGGTAGCAGTAGAGAAGGACTGAGAGTTGTCTTGGATATTATGGAGCAACAACACTGTAAGTATATAAGAATGTTAATAGTTTATGTTGACTGTGTGCTATTAGATTCAAGTGGAATAATGTGACCATGAGTATGTTATCTTTTAGCTTAGTGAAAGTGTAGCTTAGTGAAAGTGTGTTTTATTATGACTATTTATCACTAATTGGAATGTTTTTGTCTCTAATAACTTGTCTTATTAAATGATTCATCTTCAAAAGCCATAAATAGATTATTATTGGTGCACTACTTTTCTGTTACCGGTGTTGAATGGTGTACATCAGAAGTTTCTAACATGTTTCTACGTTAAAAGATATGTATAAAAGTGAACAAGCATTTTGAATGTATATGCTTACTGAAAGTGTGTTCCTTTTTTAAATGTTTTTGCTTTACCTAGTTCACATTTGTAAGCTTTATTATTTGTATGGTAAAATACATGTAAGCTTAGTGAAAGTGTGTTCATTTGTATGCTTTATTAATTGTATGCAATTGAAGTTGTAGTTGCAGCTGCAACTGAGGTGGTGATTGAGGCCTCTATTCCTCCTATTGACAATAGTAACAAGAAAAGGAGGCCTAATGCAGATGGTCCTAGGAAAAGATCTTCATGTTGGGACCATTTTCTCGAATTAACTGATGTTGCTGAAAGAACTGTTGCCTGCAAACATTGCCATAAATGTTATAGATGTGATCCTAAATCACACGGAATGTCTAACATGCTGGCCCACTCAAAAATCTGCTACAAAAACCCTTACCTAGAAAATGACCTCAAACAAACAAACCTTGCTTTTTGAAGCAGTGGCTTGATTTCTGTTAGCCCAAAATTTGACAAAGAAGCTTGTAGAAAGGCAATAACTTTGTTTGTTATCCTTGATGAACACCCATTTAGAGTAGTCGAGGGTCCGGGTTTTCAGATCTAATGTAAACAATTAGAACCAATTTTAGTTATCCCGTCTAGGAGAACAATTGCTAGGGACTGTTTTCAACTATACCTTGATGAGAAGTTGCGATTGAAAGCTTATTTTAGGTCTGATTGCAGTAGGGTAGCACTTACTACAAACTGCTGGAGTTCCGTTCAAAACCTTAGCTATATAACAATTACTGCCCACTTTATTGATAATGATTGGAACTACCAAAAAAGGATCATTAGCTTTAGTTCAGTTGCTAATCACAAAGGCGAGACCATTGGTAGGAAACTTGAGGATGTGCTGAGGGAATGGGGTCTTAGGAATGTGTCTACAATCACTGTTGACAATGCATCATGCAATGACGTGGCTGTAGCATATTTGAAGAAGAGAGTTCATATCAAGAATGGATTAATGGGTGAAGCTGATTTTTTTTATATGCGCTGCTGCGCACATATTCTAAATTTGATTGTCAACGATGGATTAAAAGAACAAGATACAACCATCTCCAACATTCGTAATGCTGTAAGATTTGTGAGGTCTTCGCCGCAAAGGGCTTTGAAATTCAAAGAGTGTGTTGAATTTTCTAGGATTACTTGCAAGAAACATCTATGTCTCGATGTCTCCACAAGGTGGAACTCGACATACATGATGTTGGATGCTGCTGAGAAATTCCAAACAGCATTTGAAAAATTGGAAGGAGAAGATGTAGGGTATGTTGAGTGGTTTGGACGTGCTAGTCCTCCTAGTTACAGCGATTGGGAAGAGGCGAGAGCTTTTGTGAAATTTTTGAAAATTTTCTATGACGCTACAAAGGTCTTTTCTTCATCTCAACAAGTGTCACTCCATACTGCTTTCCATCAGTTATCTAATGTTTTTGGTGAGCTTCAAGAAGCATCTATGAACTTGAACTCGGATTTAGCCTCGGTAGGTTATGAGATGAAGCGTAAGTACGATAAATATTGGGGAGAGGTAAAAAACACCAATCAATTTCTCTATTTTGGAGTGATTTTTGACCCTCATTTTAAGTTTAGATATATTGAGTGGTCATTTAATCAACTTCATGGGGAAGGGACTCGAAAATCTTTGAAAATGGCCAAAAGTGTCAAGGATAATTTGTTTAAATTGTACACCTGGTACAAATCTGCTTATGACCAAAGTAATGTGACCATACAATCACCTGTTGTTGATGCTCAACCTAGAAACACTTCACTTTCTCAAAGGGCTGATGCTTTTAAGCAACATTTGAAGGATAAGGATACCATTGATAAACAAAATGAACTTGAGAGGTACTTGAATGATGCTTGTGCAAATGATAATGACAAATCATCCATTTTAACTTGGTGGAAACTAAACAGA
Source organism: Vicia villosa (assembly GCF_029867415.1). Lineage (NCBI taxonomy): Eukaryota > Viridiplantae > Streptophyta > Magnoliopsida > Fabales > Fabaceae > Vicia > Vicia villosa. The sequence goes on from NC_081183.1 coordinate 147,003,875, forward strand.
CCTCGTTACCCAATTCTAGCAGCAATGGTGAAAGAAGTTTTGGCCACCCCTGTTTCAACCGTAGCTTCAGAGAGTGCATTTAGCACAGGGGGGAGGGTTCTAGAATGTTATAGGAGCTCTTTGAGTCCAAGAGTGGCTGAAGGGCTAATATGCACTCAGAACTGGTTGAAACCCTCTCTTACATATTTCAAAGATGTCAATTACACTGAAGAGTTTGGGATAACAGAGGAAATCATATCAAGTATCAAAATTTATACTTCATGTTAATTTATTTTGTTGGCTGCTATGTTTATTTTTTTGTTGGGTGCTACTAATTATAATATTGTTATGTTAATTTTTTTAGAATTTCAACAATGCTATATTAGTGTAAATATTGGGGCAAGTACTGGTGAAGCAGTAGCAGTAGCAGCAGATAGAGATGCTGTTGTAGGTTCTTCTCAAACACAACCAATAGGTTGTGATTGAGAAAAATGATGCTTCTGTTTTTGTAAGATAATGATTTTGTTCTGTATAATTATTTTTAATTTTCTATACTTAGTTTGTATTATACTAATTCTGTTTTTATTTTTTTGCAGTTTGAAATCATTTTGATATTTTGGAGTCATATACGACTCATATAGCTTGGCACAACACATAAATATATTTTGAAAACCTTTTGGGAGGAATTTGGGAGGAAAATCACTGCAGTACAAGTGTTCTTTCTTCTATCAAATCATAAAAGGGTTCCATTGTGAAGGTATGTTTTTACTTTTTCGTAGATCTATATCGTTCTTTGGTAGTTCCTATTATAAGTTTTCTGTATTTTGTGGTTGAAAACGGCTTAGTATTAGTCCCTATTTTTTCAGTTTCCCTTGTTTATTCTGTAGGATACAGCGCTGATGGTCACGACTGCTTTATCATTTTGACCATTCAGTTGTCCGGGCTGCAAGCCTTGGTTCATTTTCATGTTTCCTGTCATGATGGTAATTTCTTTTCCTAGTCACTTAGGCAATTAAGAAAGTTGCATTTTGCTTTGATAAGATTGGCCTGTCGTTTAATGGGGCATAAAAGCGATTTGGTTTTCTAATTTAATCTGGGTTAATTTTTTGATTTTGTTATACCATGGCTTACTAATCTGTCGTCTAATGTTTTAGTGGCAGTTAGTATGCAGTGAAGCCTCATACATCCCAAATGCCATGTGTTGTACATTATAGTAATTCATGTATCTTTTTGCTGTGTTTGGCAGGGACTGGTGGAGAAAGCATTTATCCCAAGTTTCCATGTTAGAATGCTAAGTTGTCGTCTTGAACCCATATTCCTAAGCTTGAGTTCTTTTGAGTTATGTCTCGACTTATTTAGTTCTTTTGATGAATTAGTTAAAAAAGCTTTTGAATGAAAAACCCATGTATGTAAGATGTTTTTTTTTTTTGCATATTTTTATCAGTTAGAATCAAAGCTGATGAAAAGTAAGTCGTTGTAACAGCTATAGAAATGGCCTAGTAATTAGCTCATTCTAAAACAATTTGACATGTTTTCTCATGTATCAATCTAATATATTTATGTATTTTAAGTTCTTTGTTATTGGATCTTAACACTTTTTTTGATTGGTTGGCTGGCTGAAAACACATTAATTCATCTTCCAACTGTTTTGATTTGAGAAAATAGGATTATAACCTTTACATAAGCCTTGGTTTGATTGTGTAATTGACTGGCTGAAATACATTAATTCATTTATAAATTTTACTTTTCAAGTGAGCTTTAAAAATGAAAATATTTAAAATGTCTATTATATTCTGACTTTGCAGGCAGTTGTACTTGTTATTATCAATGCTAGTGCAACGAGATGAAGGTGTCAAACACTCCAAAGATGTGGTTCAGCTGCTCTTGGTCTGAAGCTGCAAGCCCTGAATTTGATTAAGGTATCATTTATAATTTGTACTACTAATAAATTACTTGCTGAAACAGATTATTCAATTGGTTGGCTGAAACACATAATTTATTTGCTGAACCTGAATTTGATTAATGTGATATACTAATTTACTTGGGTGTTGATTTTGGGTGCAGGTTCAACAATTAAAAATTGGCTTATGAGCATGTTTACTAGCTGATCTATAGCTTATGAGTTTAAATTTTATGTTATTTAATACTCATGGATGACTGTAACTAATATTGTTATGTGCTGTGACCTTTTTAATGGCCTTTATAAAGGGCTGTATTTTACTTAATATGGATTTCAAATGGTGAAATCACTAGACATTTGAAGTGATTTTAATATGGTATTAGTATTGTGATGAATGATATAATCACTTATATTCATATTCAAGAGATTATCATCTATAATTTACATGTGAAGAATGATTATATAGGGCCTTATGTTGAAAGAATTATAGTACAAACCTTGTGATGAATGAAAAAGAATTATAGTGCAGGCCCTGTGATGAAAGAATTATGCCTTATAATATTTAATTGATCAATGTATGCTCTATAATATTTAATTGATTAATGAAAGATAAAATAGAATAAAATATTTTAAAAATTATTATTTTTGTTGTAAATGGGCTATTATTTTTTGAAGGTCCAAACCGTTTGAAACCAACCGATAAACCGACCAAACCGAAAAAACCTAAACCGAACTAACCGAAATTAGGTTCAGTTGAAATTGGACCTTGTTTCACCATTCGCAATTAAGTCTGGTTGATAACTTTGAGCCCGAAATCGACCGGGCCCGACCGATTGTCCACCCCTACTCTGTATTGTGCAAATAACTTAGAAGTTTCATTCATAGCTACACCGACATATCTTTTCCTAATAGTACTAGATAGACAACCAATACTCTAACTTAAGTTTTATAAATGATTAAGATTTAAAGATCATAATTACATAATCTTTTTATATGACCCTA